>NC_059380.1:10530625-10835312 GCF_019703515.2 Myxocyprinus asiaticus
TATTGAATATTGAGTAGTCAATTAAAAGACTTAAAGCTTAAAAGAAAATCATGAAACCACATAGCAAAAATAACATCTTAATGATTCCTCTAAAGTAGGTTTTTTTTTCTCTCTCTCTCTCTCTCTTTTAATTTAGCATTGGGGGAAAAAAGTTTGCATTATGTGTAAATCCCAACAGTGAATTAAACCGACATTCACCTATACTTTCAACCAGAAGAATACCTGTGACACTGTTCAAGCAAACTAAATAAAACTCATTATGTCAAAAGCCCCATCATCCATCAATCTATTCTTAATAACATTATGAGATTTATACACACTGCCCTATATTTTTGTTGTTGTTTTTTTCTCCCTTTAGTAGGAAAATGTGGCGGGTGCAATATACTTAACATATAGCCTGTCCTAGCTTGAAGTGGTGATTTATTTTTATAATGTAATGTAGAAATGTTATTTTTAAAAGTGGTTTAAAAATGGAAGAAAGTCATTGGCCATGTCTGATGTGCAGTTTCAAGCATGTCTATGGAGTGAAATCTCTAAATAAAAGACACAAACACATCAAATAAGTTTTGCATCACTTAAGGTTGTCTGCAATGTGTCAATTCGCATAAGACGAAGTGATAACTTAAATCATTTTACCCTCATCAAAACGATCATGTCGTGAACACGTTGGTAATTTTTTTTTTTTTTTTTAACAATATTTTCTTTTTGCTGTTGTCAAAGTTGTACGACCACATTCCTCCATGTATAAAAGCCGATTATATATAAAAACTGTTCTAACGTGAATGTAACTCGCGTTAATTGCTGCCTTTGAATTAGTGGATTTAAATAATCATGCATGTCGTGTTATTATTATTTTTTGAATGAGTTGCATTATTTTAACATTTCATTATCTCAGTAACACATCGGTAGGCCTACAACTTGTTCAACAGAAACTAAACCCATAAGTAGCTCCATTTCACTACGTGTCTTTCACCTTTTTTTTTTATTTATTTTTTTTTTATCATTTTGATGTGTATTTTTAATTATTATAAACGAACACTTCATTTTACAGGACGCAAAACTGTCCTGCAAATGGGTTATTTGCATTAAAGAAGATCACTATTGTTATTTGCTGGGGCCTATTAAAAAATGTAGCACGGAGAATAAAAATAAATGGGTGAAATAGGCAAGCAACATAAAGCGACATATTAGACCATGTAGTTTGCCATAATATAGCCTACAAAATTCAATTTTGTTTTTTTAACATTAACTGTTTACACAAGCAGCGGATCACATCGATAGATTTTAAGGAAGAGGGTTTAACGTTTTCAAAGGAAGACAAATGTACAATAACACAGTTATTAAAAAATCTATGATTATGAGTGACTTATGATTAATGAATGACAATAACAGATCTGTCAAAAATCTTCATTCTCAGTTTGATGAGTTAAAAACAGGTGAGATATTTAGCCGTTATTTGCATGTACATTTACTGAACTCGTGTATAGAGTTGGCTGAGTAGATGGATCTGACACACTAAATGTGGCCGATGGATCGATGCTCTGTGCATTTACACGAAGTGGCACATGTTCAGTAAACTTTTGTTTTAACCTTCTTTATGAAGTCCGGTTAAGTCTAAAACCCCGTTTTGAATATTATTAATTTTCCAATGTGTTTTAACAAAATTGATAATTCCCCTCATTGATCCTCAATAAAATTCCTCGTGTACAAATAACTTTTCCTCTTCGTTGAGTAATAATAAAATAAAATAAAATAAAATAAAAATAACAATAAAGCTTTCATCTTCTGGTAAAAAAGTGTCAAGTAGAATAAAAGTCTAATTGTCATACTAAGGTCCACTGGCAGAAATGTTTAGGAATCCTATTGATTTTGATAGTTTTGTTGATTTAAGAAGTGTGTGGAATAACACGTTCATGCATTCACAGGTCAAATTTGGAATACATATTTCGTACATATTTCGAGACAAAAACAAACTAAGTAATGCGAGGAGCAAAGAAGAAGAAAAAAACGTAAATAAAGAGAGAAAAGTAAAAAAAGGAGTGGATATCAACCTGTTAGGATTATTTGAAGAACTCTACTTTCACTCTACGGACTGGACCATGTGGATCTGTCGCTTCCAGCTTTGGTGAAATGTCCCAGCCAGCGATTCCAAAAACGTTGAGAAGAGCAACGCAAAAGAAGAAGGGAAAAAAAAAAATCCTGTTCTATGAGTGATATCTTCGGACCATTACTTTCAACGACAACTGTCTATATTAGTCTTCCTTTCCTTTTTTTTTTTTTTTTTTTTTTTTTTTATTGGCTTCCTCTCTCAAACTGATCACTCAGTTGGGTGATAAGTGGAAACAATAATCTTGCTCTAGCTTACAGGCTGCATGGTCACAGCGCTCCTGAAAGTTCAAGAAGAAAAACCACGCCGCTTCTGCTGCCTCCCCGTAAGCCTCAAGTCTTCTCCCTTTCTCTCTGTTATTCAAAACGTGAGTTTTCCGAAAGTCCCAATAATGCGTCTTGCTGGAGTTTTTGGCATCTCGTCTGTTCCTCGCTCATTCGCAGAGAAATCAGTGTTGAATTACTCAGCTTGTGTCTTGTGTTGGCGGTGTGTTAGGGGACAATTTAGTCTACCGTAATATGTCTAAAACAGGTGCGCGCACATCCTCTGCGCTGCCGCTTATTGTAGCACAATAGCAAACCCCGCGCGCTCCAGGCACTGATCTCTTCACCTCCTCGCGCATCGCGAGGTTAGTTTGACCATTGTGGCAGCCGACGAGCAACAGATGTTTGTCAAAAGACAGATACACCACGGGGACCCTTACCTGCTACTCATCTATTCTTCAGTAAATAAGTCTGTTCTTGTTGTTTGTCATCATCAATAAGATTATAACAATAAAATAAAAGATTGCTACAATAATTGTTTTAAAGGATATTATTTTAATTTTAACTACAATAATAATAATAAATAGCCTAATAATAATAATCACTATCATCATTATTATTTTTATTATTATTAATGTTATTGTTATATTATTAGTAGTAGTAGTAGGCTAGTAGTAGTAGTAGTAGTAGTAGTAGTATAAAACCATCACTTGTGACTGTGTATTGTGGACTGTTTGTTGCAGTAATGATTTATGAATTTCACTCCAACTTTTTCTGGATAGTTAAAAATCTGCCAGCTTATCAAAAATGTTAAAATATGATTTATTTTATGATCAGCGGAACCCTTCCATCAGCAAAAACCCTCTTTCACTTGAACCATCAGAAAAAGGCGATCATTCACATCTCTGCTGGACAATGGGATACGACCCCCATTAGTCAAGACATATTCATTAGAAAAATCAATAACCCAAGATATAGCCATGCTGGCCTAAAATGAAGGCAGCAGGCTCATAAAACAATGCTGACTACACTTCTGTGGCCTACCGCCATATGGACCTCCAAGTCTTGGCCAAAAAAGCACAGTCTGATTGCACTTTAAGACAGCATTTATAGCTTAAGATTTACTGAAAAAGTTATTTGTCAACTTTTTGAAAGTTTTGTCAGAATTCAGGGAGAGAATGACTTAACATGAGTTAAAAAAAAAAAAAGTGTTTAGTAGCACTAGAACTCTAGAACACACTAGAACTAGTCTTAGACGTGTGCAATGTAATGTCCATATAGTGAGTAAACATGTAAACTAACCACTTTATGTCTTCTGTGTACATTGCTATATAAAATCAATACAAAAATAAAAGGTTGATGAGAAAATGTGACTTTTAAAATGCTTTGATTCTTTTAAGGTTTCCAATCAATGTACACTGTGGTGAAAGGGTATAATGAGGTTATTTAAAGGAGTATTCCGGGTTCAATACAGCATCTGTGGCATAATGTTGATTACCACAAAAATGAATTTCGACTCGTCCCTCCTTTTCTTTAAAAAAAGCAAAAACCGAGGTCACAGTGAGGCACTTACAATGGAAGTGAATGGGGCCAATTTTTAGAGGGTTTAAAAGCAGAAATGTGAAGGTTATAATTTTATAAAAGCACTTACATTAATTCCTATGTTAAGACTTGTATTTTTCATTTTATTTTTAGCTGTAAAGTTGTTTAAATTGTCATTTTTACAGTCATTTTAGGGTTTTATTGTTTGTTGGCATTACATCTTCATGGCAACAAAGTTGTAAAATTGGCTATCCATATTTTGCAATGCGTAAGCAGCAGCTGCATTTCCGGTGGATGTGCAAAAGTTCAACTGTTACTGAACGCATTGTAAATAAAAAGGATAATGATATCAGAATTTAGTGATATAAGTTTATAAACTATCACACATCCACAGGATGTACAGCAGAATGATGGCCTAATGTCAGATAATTTTCTAACGTCAGCATTTATAGTAAAAGAGTAAGTAAATCATTCATTTGTTGCTGTCTGTTGTATTGAAGAGACGGTAATAAAATCTGCTTCTTTCTTTACCGAGATTTTGACGATGCAGTGTTTATTGTCTCCATGTTAACTTCCATTTAAATGTACCTGCATAACCTCCAATGATGCCTTTATGTATATTTTTTCCAAAGGCGATGTTTCATAACCCATGCTGAATGCTAGATCTGCGTGTCTGTTACTATACACTGCTAAGAAAGAGACAATGCTCTCTGACAAGAACGGAGAGCACAATGTGTTTATTAATTTGCCAAGATGAAACAAGATGCAGTTTTGGTGCAAAGAAAGTTGAACCAGCATTCGCCCAGCAGCTTTCTAATCTCTGCTGGTTGTGTAAAGTTTGTGGAGGCGTGTCAGATGACGCAGAGGACTGTCCTGTCAGCGCCTGATCTCTCATTCATTCTGCCTGTGCAACAGTGTGATACAACGATGGCAAAATATGATATACGGTAAAACTATATGCATACAAAACCAATGAGTTTATGAAAATCATAATTAATGACAATAATATGACGACATATATTGCCAGCCTGTAATATAAAGCAGCATAATGTAGTATTTTTGTATCACTAAAATAGCTGGAAGTGGCTGATACCGGAAGTGGTCCACATTCAAGGTTGACAGTAGCGGATCCTGGCATATGCGATTTAGGCAGGCACCTAGGGTGGCAATGCTCTCTGGGGTGGCATGACAGGGTACCTGATCGATCGCCCCTGCACAGAGCTCACAAGATCGCGATGGGACAAAGGTGCCCTGAATTATGCCTTCCCACCCCTGGCTTGCGATGGGAGAGAGGTGCCCCAAATCATGCCACCCCGCCTCCGCACAGAGCTTGCAAGATCACGATGGGGGAAAGGTGCCCCGAGTTGTTCCTGACAGATAACCATAATCAACAGTATAGGTACACAATGACACAAGATCGACTCAGTGGTCTTGAGAAAATAAGTATCAACCATGTGATTGCTGGGCAGATTTGATTTTGCATCAGTGAAATCTAGAAGGGGAGGGTTAAATTTGAAATTAGGAATGATGTGTAATAACACAAGCAACAATCTGTAAGTATTCTACCATTTTCTTTATTTATTGACTCTATAATTGAATTGTGCAATTTAAGTTCTGTATATATAATGTACATGTTAATATAATTAGCCATATATATATATATATATATAAATATAGTTACTTCATTTCTATATTCATTGTCTAGTTATACCCAAAAATCTATGTCTTTAGAAGTGATATGATAGGTGTGGGTGAGAAATACATAGATAATACCTTTTTACTCTAAATCTCCACTTACATATTCAGATCTGAAAGTGAAACTAAACAGGCATCACATGTGACTTTAAGATGTGAAAGTGGAGATATAGAGTAAAAAAGTTAAAATATTAAATATTAAATATGTATCTGTTTCTCACCACACCTATTATGTCACTTCTGAAGACATGGATTTAACCACTGGAGACTTATGGATTACTTTTATGCTGCCATTATGTGATTTTTGTAGCTTCAAAGTTCTAACCAACATTTACTTGCATTGTATGGACCTACAAAGCTGAGATATTCTTCTAAAAATGTTTTCATTTGTGTTCAGCAGAAGAAAGAAAGTCATACACATCTGGGATGTCATGGGGGTGATTAAATGATGATAGAATTCAAATTTTTGGGTGAACTATCCCTTTTATATAGTTTGTGTTAAAGCATAGTTCTGTTAAAAAAAGTTGTTAACATCGTAAAATCCATAACTTTGTTGTGCTTTTTTGGGTGGAGTAAAGGGGGTGCCACGTCGGGTCTCGCCTAGGGCACCAAGTAAGCCAGAAGGTTGATATTGGCGGTGCCCTAGTTTAGCTGAAAAATAAAGTGGATATAATTTTACACAGAAAAGTTTAGTAAGTGATTTTATCACACTAAACTCATTTTTACACACATAGTATTTATGTCTTGTAAACAATACGTTTAAAGAAGTATTTTAATGTTCAAAAATTGGCCCCATTTTCTTCCATTGTGTCTCACTGTAACCCATATTTTAGCTTTTTTTTATTTTTATTTTTTTTTTTAAGAAAAGGAGGGGCAAGTCAATATAAATTTTTGTGGTAATCAACATCATTCCACAAATGCTGTCAATTGAGCTTAACTTGTATTGAACCCGGAATATTCCTTTAATATGCAAGGTTCTGTGTCACAGTCTATACTAAGTGAGACTGGACAAAAGTTAAGGTCCAAATGTGTACAAAGTGATGATGGCCTACATTGCATTTCCCCAGGCAGTGGAATAAAAGCCTAAGAGACTTATATGTATTTTTGTGATGATTTTTTGTTGTTTTTTTTTTTTTGTCTTTTTGAATGTGTTCATTTGTATGTGTTTCCAACAAGATTAAGATGATCACACACACAGTAAATGAAAAAAAAAATAAAAATAAAAAAAATTGCTTCACACACTTGGTCAAGCATGACAAAGACTGCAGTCTAAAACAAATACCTTGACCCCGTGGTAAAATGGACAGAAGGGGTTTCGGTCTGTTCACCATCATGGAGTTAAGATTAAACACTATTGTGGTTTGCCATCACTGGCTAATGAGGCACCCAGGAAGGATTACACGAAGAACCTGTAGGATGGCTGACTCTCTTTTTAACTCTCTCACTATCCTACATAGAGTTCACCTCACACAAGCATGCATAGCTGCAAACAGGATTACAGAAAAATTATACATCTGCAAGGTTTAGGACAAATCCAGTGATCAATTGAAAATGAAACGTGTCTCATTGTACTTTGATTTAATTAATTACAGACCTTTACGTGTCTACTGTGCCACAAACATCACAAATACTGTAATACATAATTATTAGCCCAATTACTGATAGTCACGTAGATGAGATATACTATAATGTCTTTATTTCGAAACATAATGGCATGTTTGCTAATGAACTTTCCGAATCAACTTTTTAAGCACCAAACTGGGATCATTAAGGTCTTACATTCACACAGACTATGTGTACACAGACTCTCTCACTAAGCCATTTTGATTAATACTGTTGTGACATGCCATCATATGACCATAAAGCAGGTGAATTTTCACTCGGGAATGCTTGCTACCTCATCAGTCCCAAAGCTGACATCAAAGCTGCGGATCTAGTCTAAAAGTGTCATGGCTGCACATTGTTACACTCCCTGACTGCCACCCATGTACACACACAAACATGCAGACAAGCATACATGCAGAAACTGGATTAAGTTATTATTTAAATGTTCATCAACAGATATATAGCATAAAAAGATAAAAACCAACCTGGTGATGAAAACAAAGACATGTTGTGTACAGGGGACTCTCTCGTGTCTCCTATCTCCTCTCTGGCTGGTTGTTTCAGGAATACTGCCAGTGCCCAGGGAAATGGAAAACAATGCTTCTGTTTACTGTTTGTTGTTTGTTTACTCGCTCATCTGTTTGTTATTTTCAATTCTCTCTCTTGCAGTTTCTGTCTCTTGCTCTCCATTTCACACTCCCGCCCTGCCATGGAAAAATGTATGCTGATCTTATCTCTGTGCGTGTGTGTGTGTTTGTTTGTTTGTTTACTCGTTTGTGCAGGGATAATGTCCTTAGGGACTGTAAACAAGACCAGCTATCGCAGAAAAAAAACCTTCACAGTCTATGACAGCATTGCCGGACTAAAGCAAGGACGTTGCAAGCCATACAGATCTTCAGACATATTGAAGTGTAAGACAAAGGTAAGTATCTTCATCACTGTAATCTAATAACAGTCTCTTTTATGAATGAAAAAATAAAAACTCCTCGGAACGTTCATCCAACACTTTCGATTAACATTTAAAAGCAGGCTTTGTGGTTAATCAGGGGTAATAATGATCAAAGTCGACAGGTAATTAAATTAAACATAATTGGCTACACAAATTGGCTGTTCTACAACATTTTTCCCACATAATTAAATAGAAATATGTTAGCATTCAGGGAGAAATTTTCCATTTAGCAGGGAGTTAAAAACAAAACAAAAAAAGTGTGGTCACACTTTACAATAAGGTTCTATTCATTAACATTAGTTAAAGCATTAGGTATCATGAACAAACAATTAACAATATACAGTATTTTTTACAGCATTTATTAATCTTTGTTAATGTTAGGTAATAAAAATATAATTGTTAGTTCATGTTAGTTCATAGTGCATTAACATATATTAAAAATTACATCTTTTAACTTAAAAATGTATTAGTATATGTTGAAATTTATATAAGATTAATAATTGCTGTTAAAGTATTGTTCATGTTAACTAATGTTGTTAACTAATGTTAACAAATGGAAACTTACTGTAAAGTGTTACCAAAAGTGTTTAGTCAGACTATAGAATTCAGCTAAACTAAAGTTAGCAATATAAAATCATTTCAGAGGATAAAATAACAGGTAAATAAGAAGAAAGGTGGCTTTTAAGAATGCTTAGATTCTTTTGAGGTTTCCAATCATTGTAAACCGAGGTAAAATTATGCAGTAATATGCAGGTTTTGTGTAATAATCTTTAATAGGTGAGACTGGACAAAGTTAAGGTCACGTGTGAAATGATGGCCTAAATTACATTTCCCTAGGCAGTGCAATAGTCTAACCACTGACAACAGATCTGTCCATCTCACACACACAGACCACCTCAGTTACACATGACACAGGCCGTTGTCTGAGGATGTAGACCAGAAATTGTGTGTGTGTGTGTGTTGCTATGTAACTGTATTTGTGAGGTATTAAGATAAACAAATCAACCTTATCTGCCACGTGGAAGCAATCTATTACAAAATTATCCCAGTAAAATAAAAATGATTACTGTTAGTGTTTACAAACAAATCCTAAAGTTTAAAATGGCAAAATATTTTTAAATAGAAAAGGCTACCCTCCGATAAGAGATACGATAAAATGATGACAGCTGCAAGCCACTGTTTATGCCACAAGACAGTGGCAGTGTATACAAATTACACAGTTTGATTGGTGAGGAGGATCACAGACACAGCAGCATGTTTCCATTAAATTGTCATAAATGTGTTTACAGGCCCAGCTGGCTTTGGTTAGAGGGTGTTAAATAAGGCAGCGCGGTACTGTTTACTCCTCTGCCACCATGTTCTGTCTCTCTTTCTCTCACAGGTCTTTCCCCTCACACTTGTCTTTTTGTCAACACAGTATCCATCCTCACATAAACCGCATGGCCGTGAATTCTTTAGGGATCGGTAACTGATCTTAATGGCCCATGTCATGCAAGGAACTTCGTTTTGAATAAAGCTGTTGGAAAAGAAAAAAGGGACCAGGATGAGGCCGGCATTTAACGAGCTGTATTAAGGTGCCACGTTTTTCAAACAGAGAAAAAGGGTTCAAATCTAGCCCCGGGGGCAGTCGAAGAGTTGACCGACAGCCCAGCTCGACGCAGCTGTAGCCCGGCCACAGAGGCTCTGCGAGTGGGCTGAAGTGTCACCTGGCTACCCTGAGGATAGTGAGGGGGTGATGGTGGGAGCAAAGGCCTGCGGGGTTGTGGGAGGGGGAGAGGAGTTTGCTAAGTTTTTATTCACCGAGAACACTCAGAGGTGGGGCCAGTGGCGGTACATTTGAGGAGAGCTGCCTATTGTACAAAACGAGGCGCCAAAAGGTCTCTTGTTGAGGCAGTGTGCCTGTACACACACACACACACACACACACACACACACACATAAACCATGCTTTCTTCTTCGGGTGCGATCTTGTATCAAAGCAAACAAATGGCACGCTGTCTTCTCTTTTTTTGTAACCTCCCTCCCCTCTCTTTTTTTGATCCTGCATTCACTAAAATGACACGCCATATCTCTAGCAACTGACATTATCAATCCACAGTATGCCCAAATCTTTCAGCCAAACTTGCAGTTCCCAGAGGAAATCCAGCAGCATTGTCCTTTGTTTGCTAAGAGATCCCACAGGAATCAGCCATGACTTTTTCATTGCATGGGGAGAGCTGTCATGTAGGCAGCCTGGCATGCAGGATGTTGGGTTAGGATAGGCACTGTCAGCCTGCTCAGATTTGCGCCTCTTTCAGGCACTATTAGACAGCACAGGCCATGGCATTTCCACTCTCAATGCTGGATTCTGTTTGAATATAAAATATATAATTTCTGTCTTCCTGTGCCAGTGTGAAAGATGCATCTGGATCTGATATGGGAGAGCACAAAGGGAGCATTTATTGTTGGCTTTTACCTATAGATAGTGTCGATATATTCTTTATTTTAAAATTTTTCACAGGATAATTTTTTTTTTTCCACATCTTTGACTGCATCCACAACATTGACTGAATTAAAGCATATTGGCTAATCTGTATAGGAGGTAAAATTATTTACAATTTTGGCTCCAATATTAAAAAGTCAAGTGTACATTATTATTATTATTATTATTATTATTATTATTATTATTATTGTACTACTTTATATTATGTATCTAAAAAACTTAATATTAAAAAACAAGTTTACATTAATAATAATAATAATAATAATAATAATATGGTACAACTTTAAATAATATATCTAATGAACTTAATATTAAAAACCAAGTTCACATTATTATTATTATTATTATTATTATTATTATTATTATTATTATTATGGTCCTAATTTATATTAGTCATCTTTTATGTCTATGTACTTACACTAAAATACATCTAATACAAAGCATTTATTGTGTAACTACATTTTGTTTGGCAACATTCTCACAAGATTCACATTTGCTGCTACTGAGATTGAGGTACAGGTAGGTTTAGAAGTAGGGTTAGGATTAGTGGTATGCGATGGGTTCAGTGTTAGGGGTAATGTTAACAGTGTAGATATAATTAATTGCAGGTACTTTAAATGTAAGTAAAATGCAACAACACGTATGTTCATTATAAGTACATTGTATGAAATGCTTAAGTACAAAATAGTTAAAGACATAACATAAAGTGGATCCATTATTATTATTATTATTATTATTTTATATATATATATATGTATATATATATATATATATATATATATATATATATATATATATATATATATATATATATAATTGTAATTATTAAATATTTATAATTATTATTTTATATATTTATAAATTATTATTATCATTATTATTATTATGTAAGTCACTATAATTATATTATTATTACTACTACAATTATTAGTCACTGTTCAATGTCTTTTTTTATTTTTTATAAATTGCACAATTTGTTCTTAGTAGTAGTAGTAGCAGTAGTAGTAGTATATTGACATTGTTCAATTTTCTCATTAAAAGTACCAATTGTATTAGTACATTTAGTATTAGTAGTGTAGTAATTGGTAGTATTGTGTAATATTAGTATGATTACATGTATTTCAAAAAGTTTTAATTGGTGAGAATTATGGGGGTAGGGTGGAGTCTATTTATAAAATCTAGTCTGTTTGACTATCTCTGTTATATAGTGTGGTTTGACTGTGCCATGTAGTTTTTATCACGATGCCAAATAATTGTTTCCTTACACCTTTATCACTAAAAGATCTGGCCCTTTAACAAATCAATTTTATAATCTCAAAATAATTTCAAAGCGTGACTCGTCATAATTTTGATGTGATTCTGGAGTTAATCCTGGTTTAAATTTTAATCAAATGATTATTTTCCCTCTCTCCCTCTTTTTTCTTTCAGAATTCATGACCTCTGCAATTCTGCTTGTCCTTGAGACCCATAATGAAAATTCAGCAGATTAGCAGAAAGACATTAAAGTTAACATTAGCCATATATTTAAAAATCCCATATTCAGATAATCCGCATATTTGTCAGAATCAAACACAAGAGAATATAACAGGACAAATGACATAATGAGAGGATGGGGAGCTGTCTTGCGGACAGGGAATTAAATAAAGTAAGACACATTTGGTTGAGTGTGAAGGAAGAGGAAATGTCCTTGAAGACGATTTTTGAAATCTTGCCGAATTGACATAGTGTGTCGTGACCCCTAGAAGTTTAAGGGTAGGGTTAGGGTATGGAAAATATTGTTAGGTCTGTATTAAAACAATAGAAGGCAAAGGAAAAATGTTGCAATGGTAGTAATACTAACATATGTGTGAGAGAGAGAGAGAGAAAAGAAAAAAAGGAAATTTGAGTGTCATGTCTTTCGCTGAGGGCACACACACACACACACACACACAAGTTCAAACGTTTGTGACTTAAAGCAAACGTCATCTGTGTGTGTGATTTTAGGTTGTCTGGATTTTCACTTAGCACTGATGCCAGCACTAACCCACCCCTCCTCCCCAACTCCAAAATGCGGAAACATGCATTATTTTCTCCCCACCACAAATTTCTTTTCTTCCTGTCTTTCTGTTTCACCCTCCCTCACGCTCTCTCTCTCTCTCTCTCTTTCACCCTCTCTATCTCTCTCGCCCTCTTTTTCTCATTTACGACTGAGTCATTACCGTGAGCACTGGGATGAAAGCTTAGGATCTGGCCGACCCGCTCCCTCTGACTGACGCATATTCATTTAAAAATGAGCCACTTATTACCATCCAAACTTTTTACAACCCCACAGCGCACAGTAGAAGACAGCTTTATTCCCACTGAGCCCAAGTGTGGGCCAGAAAGCCCTGCAGCCTTTGATGGTTATATATGTACTCAGGCCGACGCCTTGGCAGCCACTCTCAGAAAGCCCACCATGATTTGTAATGTTACCTTTACAGCTTTTAACTTCATCAAGCAACTCTGAGACCTTTTTTATTGGGCTAATGTAGGGTTATAACATATCATTAACAAATAAATTAATAAAAACATAGGCACATGTGTACACACTTCCGCTTAAACCCTGACTAGTACATTATACGGTTTCTTTCAGGAATGAAAAAAAAAAAAACTATGTCTAATCGTGAAAGAAAATGTATTTCAAGATTAATTTAAACATGTAAAAATGTGTCCATTGTAGTTTCAGTGGAGCGGCAGTGTATATGAAATAAAAAGTGTAAGAAGATAATAATCATGGCAACTTTACATTATTCAACACCATAAATAAATTTAAAAAATTTGGGGGTGAGAAAAAAAAAAGAAAGAAAAAAGGAAAATAGATTATTTTTGTGTGTGTGGTACTTTGTATTTAAGTTGTTTCATTAAACCATCATTCATTTTCTTCTCTCCCTTCATCGCTCCATTCATTTATTTTTACTTTCTTTTTTTCTGGCTGCATTAAATGTCTAGCGTTTGCAGCAGGGTTTGTGTGGACCATTCATCATATGTATGTGTGTGTGTGTGTGTGTGTGTATATATATATATATACTGTACAATTAACAATAAATATTTTTTATTATTTAAGGGCTATCTGAACATCAGTTCAGGGTAACACACTTTATACACACACATACACATGTACCACTCTAAAATCCAGTAAGTCCATAAGTCCACTTTAAAGTCCCCTCTAGAGGTTGGATCTGAAGGAGCTCACGAGTGAGTCTGGTGAGAGAGAGAGAAATGAGGACACACTGAAAAAGACCATCCTCTGGGTGAGTTTGCACGCATGTGTCTTTTGTGTATGTAATGATATAAGGCCTTGTGATTGGCTTGAACAGCCAGAAGGCTGGCAGATTGATTGGTAGATTGATGTAAAGCCCTTCTAGGTGCTGTACATCTGTGCTGACTAATGTTGGCCAATCAGGCTGATGTAAACCAATTTGATTTGACTGAAAAGCCGATTGATTGAGGCTAGGACATGTAAGCCATCAGCCAGCGATCCACAGGGGAAAGAAAACGGACGTAAAAGAGAGATTTGATTGATTAGCTGATAGATTGATTAAGTGATGTAGATGCTAAGTAAAAAGAGCCATCCGCTGCCCCTTTATATGTGTTTAACCCTGCTCCTGCACTAACCTTCACTCTGTAAGCCGGTCAGCAGGGTCCATTACATCTAGGTGTGAATAATTCATGCCCCGGATGCTGTAGCATGGTGGGTAAACACATGTATTCATGTTTAGTTGAATAGAGCAATCTACAGGCGTCAAGGCAATATTCTGACACATTCAGGGCTGCACATAACCACTCAAGGAATTGATGTTTTCACACATAAATGAACATGCACTCAAGCACACTCTCTTGCTTTTTGCAGCATATATGATTAGTACTGAAATGTCAACAATTTGTACTTAAGATACCAGAAACAAAGATTAAGTTATTAGAAATAAAATGTAAAAAATAATTTAAACTATTTAAAATGTCAATAGCGCATTTGTTATTTCACTACATAAATGTAACTTTCATCTCCTGAAATCACTGATTTGTGTGACATTACTTTTTTTTTTCAAGCTCAATTCACATGCATATATTTTCAAAAACATGCACACTTTTGCCTGTTTGGTATTATATCCAGAACTTAAACTAAAGCGAATTAAAGCTGTTGTCAAAAATGAGCTTTTAATGTAAGAGCGTTGAGGATCATATCAGCCAACTAGGCGGCATTCACACTGAACATGTTCTTGTGTGCTCTGTTTTTTAATTGTTTTTCTATGTAAACATATGCTAGTCAGATGTCTTTGACCATTGTGCCGTTCCTCGCTGTTTTTCTCAGCATCTCGTGCATGTGCACCGCATTTTTAAGATGCCATGTCAAGAACGTTAACTTTTAAATATGTTTCTCAAGACACCTGCATTCAGCTCCATTTGCCTCTTTCTAAATTCTTTTGGATTTTAATCCACTTACCCCTGATGTGCATGCATAAATAACATCAGAGCAAGAAAAAGAAGAAATTGCTTATTATGTGCTATTATTTTATAGTCTGCAAGTTCAGATGTTCTGGCGTAGCATGTGGTTTGTGTGAGAACGCTGGCCACTTCTTAACTCGTGTTTGTGTTCGGTTGCTAGGTACTGCGCTGTCGAGAGGGGGCCTCGGCAACCGTCACCATCTGCCTACGCCTCATCATGGATGGTTCAGTTTTTTTGCCTCTTGCAGTGGATTGCATGCATTAGCGTGGGGTATGGAGAGACATGGAGAGAAAAAGGGAAAGAGAGAGCCAGAGAAGGGTGTGCACATGAAATGGCAATTAAACCGCGATGACCCTCGTCGCCTCCACAGGTCGCTCACTGTCAACATGTCAGCTGAAAAGAAGAGCGGGATGCAAACAAGTGCACAGTGTTGGATATGATATGATGTGTTTCTCCAGCAGTTCTTCTTTTCAGACATAAAACCAGTAACTCTTTCTGTGTAAACATATGCAATATAAAGTCTTTGCATTATGTCTCACTGTTTTTTTAGCATCTTGTGCCATGAGCACAGCATTTTCAATTTTTTTTGGTTGTTGCAGGAAATAAGTGCTACACTGAAATAAGTGTCTTTGGAGGGTCGTGATTTGGAAAGAGGGGGCGTGTCTAAATCGGTGGCTAAGACTTACAGCCGACATCACTAACCACACCTTTAAGGGACCATTCAGAAAGAACACGTTCTTGGGTTAGAAAAAGCTAGACTCAGAGCAAAAAATGAAACAGAATGCAGGTGTCAAGATGCAATTAAAAAAAATATTTTAATTTGACCAGGCATCATAAAAAATGCGCAAGACATTGAAAAAACAGTGAGACGCAGTGCAACCTACAAATACGGCCATCTAGTGCATGTTTAAATTGAAAAGCAGTTAATAAACAGTGCAGATTAATGCGCTCTGTGTGAACGGCCCCTTACGTCTCAAGACACCTGCATTATGTTCCATTCGTTGCACTGTGTGTAGCTTTTTCATCACAACAATGCATTCTGTGTGAACTGCCCCTTCACACAGGGCAGATTCTTCTGCTCACTGAGAGCACGACATCAGACAGTCCCAGACAGCTCTTCAAATGTGCCACCTTACCTGTGTGTACTGACAACAGAGTGTATCCAGGGAAGCAGGGCATGTTGGAACGCAGAGGGGCTGTAACAACATTGCAGACTCATCCTTAAATACTGCAACAAGCACTTAGTTTGACAAGCCGCTGACAGAAACGTACACGACTCGAGCTTAACGGCGTGACTAAATGCGTGTTATGATATGATGCTATTTGTGCATGATAAATGTTTATTAGGATTTATTGTGCTGCTATGACATCCTCGCAGAAAGCTCTCTGTTACTAAACGAGGAAGAATTAACCATTGCATTTAAAAGCTCTAAATAGCACTCAGGAGGGAGGGGAAAGCATGGGTAAGGACTTGCAATATGGGTGCGTGTCGTATTGAGAGTACAAGTTTAAATGTGCACTTATGTGTGTGTGTGTGTGTGTGTGTCCAACCACATCGATGAGGTATAAGAAGACCTTCAAAATTCTGCACTAATGCCAAAGAATAGGGGATTAATGAATGATCCATGACCTCATTGGCCTCGAGAGAGTTTTTCAAAGTGACTAAATGCTCTGGAGCACAATGACAGGCACCGGCGCACTGGATGCTTCTGTCATTTATTAAATTATTCCCTCCAATCTGTTTGATGATTTTCATTATTCACACTCAACTGAATTATTAAGGCCTTGAAAAGCCCTTCACTCTACTTCAACATGCGAGGAAGAAATGTCTGAAAAGACAGAGTCAGAGAACTGGGAATGCTCAGGTCAAACTCTGCAAATAATTGGATTCCTGATCTTTTCCTCACTAAGGTGTGATAACTTCACACAATGGCAAATCTAATTTAATATATGGGGGGCAAAATGAGGGCCCTCTGCTTAACAAATAAACAGAACTATAACTGCAGCATATGCAATCGAAGACTTTCATGTATTTACAAAAAATGGCTATTCAAAAAGAAGAGAGAGTGAGAAGAAAGCGAACATTCATTCTTAAACATTTAAACTTGAGGTAATTAAATGATGTTGTATGAGCAAAGTCTTAAAGTAATGAATGTACATTTTAAATCAATTAAAATGCAGCACCTGTAGTCATAACACATAGTAACAATAATTGTAGTAAGACAAACAATAGCATGCATCCTTTAAATTTGAACTAAGCAGCCAGGTGTCTTGGGGTAACGTGCCAATTCAGATCCTCCTGTTCTGCCAACTTCTTGTTGACAACGTTAATGCCGATCATTTAAATGTGACATGTTCTCAACAAGAGCAAATTGAATTTGTGAAACACTCAAACAAATGTGCCTTCTGGGGTTGCGAGCCTGCTACTGTGCCATCCCTCAAGGCAAAAGGGAAAATGAAGCTCCATGACCTCTCTCTTTTTTCTCTCTTTCTCTCGATCTCCCCTGAGGAATAGCAGCATGGATCATCCCCAGTGTTGTGCAGATTCTACTTAGCAATCAGTCTGTCCTCTTCCATTGTCTCTGCATATCCCTGTTTAACAGGGGTTTGGAAAAGGTTCCCCTCGCGGCTCTGTAACACATAATCCCCCAAGGCCTCTTTCAGAAACAAGTCCAGCTGACCCACAGACAAATAAACAAACAGAAATCTGGAGCACTGGGCCAGAGCACAGATTAATAAAAAAGGACTCTGGGATTTACAGACAGTATATTTGGAAGAGGAATATCATCAAAACCCTGCAAATCAAAACAAACTCAAGCAGTTCACCCAGTCATGTTTAGCTCCAAATAAGGGTCAGAATCAAACTAATATTCCACACGTAAATGTCCACAGAGAATAAAGCTTTGCTTAATTATGTATTGAGAAAACTGTCATTATTCTTAATTGATGTCTGACCATTTTATGAGTGTGCTTTTCCATCACCACTTAACAAAGTGTGCTATTGGATAGCCATTTAATGCATATTCACCCACAAAAAAAAGTGTATACCTATTCCCCTTTTAACACTTGCTTACTGGAATTTGGTTAAGGCCCATGGTTTGCTTTAAACTAAGGGGATTTAGTCCTGTCTCAGAATAGTTAGATGGGCACAGGAGGAGATTCTCTGTGAGCCTAATCAGGCCATCATGCAGAGTCTTTGTGGCTGGTTAGAGCCCAGCTTCCTGTTCTGAGAGGCAAAAGGTGCCTCCCGCTATTGATGCAGGGCACTCACACAAAAAGGGCACGTCAGAAGAATGCAAAAAATTCAAAGGCAGATTGGTAGATCTCTACTGGTATCAGCTATTCAATAGAACAGAGAAGGAAGAAGCCACAAGGAAGCCACTCCAGATAAATTTAGAAAGAACCGCTCTATTGTGAATTAAGGAGGGGTGTAAGGGGCCAAAATATTTTCCCTTTTTTCCATTAGGCTTCTTTCTGCAGAATTATAGTTAATAGATGTATATCTAAATCAATCAGTCAGTCAATCAGTCAATCAATCAATCAATCAATCCGTCCATCCATCTAGTAAACCAGTCCTTCTCAACTGGTGGGTAGCGATCCAAAAATGGGTTGCAGGTATGTTCTGATACAGTCGCATGCAACAGGGAAAAAACAACGATAAATGCAAAAAGCAAAATGCAACTAGACATACAAGTAAGGGATAATGTACATTCAGCCAGTTGTTATCACAAAATAAACCTGACAGAGTGATCAGGACCCCGTCACGAAGCGGGCAAAAGTGTCAAAATTAAATTCTGAAGGGATTTATTTTGAAATAACAACCCGTTGACTATACGCTATCTGCTAATTACATGGCTACTAACCAAGTAAATAAATACATGGACATAAAATGTATATTTGCGGTTAAATTGTGTAATTATGTGAGAAAAAATAAATCGCTGAACAGTAGAAATTGAGGTCTGTTGGTGTTTATTCTGTGCAAATGACCGTCTGACTTCTAATTATCCAGCCTATTACAAGACTTCTTGCCCAATAAATAAATAAATGGATGGGAAACATTGATTTGCATTGAAAAATTATGCAATTATGTGAGAAGAAAGAAATCAATGAACAGCTAAATTCCACTTCCTGTTTGTGTCGGAGTTCTTTTGGAGTTTATTTTGTTATTAACGACTGTGTGACTGCTCATTATTCAGCTCTTTAAAAGACAACTAGCCAAATAAATAAATAAATGCATATGAAACATTGATTTGAGTTAAAGTTATTTTATTAGCTTACTTGTAGAGATCGCTCAGTAATCCGAGTAGTAAAGATGGCTCGCAATACCCAGATATATGGGTCTGATATGTGAATGTGCAGTTGTTACTGAGAATTATCAGACCGATAGATGGCGACATTGACCAATCAGAATAGAGTATTCCAGACAGCCGTGTAATAATAATGTATATTGCATTTTTTTAAGGTGTGTCTAATCAAATTCTATGCAAAAATGTTGGTGCAAGTTAATCTGTTATTTGTAGACGCTGGCCAAATTAGGTAGACACCAACATGGACAGTTTGCATGACTATTTTAATATTTATTACTAGCTTAATAAATATAATAAACAGAGAATAAAATTAGTTTGATAGTTTGATTTATGATAGATTGAAGGACATTTTTGTTACTTTTGTGTCTCGGTTTTGTTACTTTTTTTTCTCAGTTCACAAGGTGCTGCGCCAGGGAATTTTGGTTGCCAATGCATTGGGGGTTCCAGATCATTGACAGGGTGAGTTGAGCTATGACCACTAAATTTGCGCAAATTAAACTAGGCACAGACAAGTGATTTTCGCACGCAGTGACTAGAAATGACTATGCCACTACCTGTCTGTCACTCAATATAACAGCCAAAGCATTTCCAGAGGAAGAGGTCCTGCATATATAAAATAGTGTACCATTATTGTCTAGGGGGGTCCAGGTGCATGTAACTTGGACATAATAGAGACCTAATTGAAGGCAAATGACTGGATGCATTTGCAAGTCGAGTTTCAATTTATTGTATGTAAATACTCACTTCATCCCATGTTCTTTTTGCTCTGTTCCGGTTATTCTGTTGTATAAGTGAGTGAGAAACCTCTCCAAATGTTTCAGTGCGTGACCTGTCCAAGTGATCAAGGGTGTAGCAGCCTCTTTAAACTCTTTAAAAACTCTTTATAAAGGGGATTTTTGTCCCTATCACTTTTCCAGGCTAAACCCATATCGAGTCCAAATGGTGGATTTGTATACAGTATTCTTTGCGTTTTGTTACTTTGGGCTGATTGAGCAACCATCCAGCCAATCACAGGTGAGTTTCATGAGCCGAAACAACCCTTACGTAATAGGCCATCAGTCAGACAGTCTAATCGACACGTCTCCGTTCATTTCTACAAAGTTGCTTTCAACAATGCTAATTTATCCTTGTTTTTTATCGGCATTGATGTTGATCTAAATTAATAATCTAGAGATGAGGAACATACAAACGAGAGATATTTATTGGCATATCGCTCTTGATTGGCAGCATTACGTGAAATGCACTGCAGATAAAAAACAAAGGACAATCCTTCTTTTAAGAACACATTGTAAGTGGAGTTTATATCAGCGCATGAGTCTTCATTAAGTTATTCTTTTTACATTACGTTTGTGAGGTAAAAGTTTGATCGGTTGTTTTTGCCAATTTAAGCAGATTGTGTAATCTGTGTTAAATATGTAAAGTTATTTTTAATATCAGCTCCTCTTTTTTTCGTCTATGTTGGTGTGCACTCGACAAACTGTGGGGAAAAAGATAGATCTGCTGTATTCTTATAACATTTAGGCATTTTACGGAAGTGAATAGATATGTTGACACACTTTTTTATACATGAATACATAAGGACGTTATTGAAACTCATAATTATTATAAGACTATTATTGTTGTCTTTTGAGAAAAGTCATGCTCAGCAGCTCACAAACTGTAGGGAAATTATACATTTGCTTTGTTCTTATAATGCTTAAAACCTCTACTAAAGTCTCTTTGTAGATCTGTAGACATACACATTTTACAGGTTTAAAATTTTCTTTTTATCACTTCTTCAGTGACTACCTCATTTCACACAAGACCATCACCATCACCAAGCATCACCAGAAATGGTCACTGAATCATTAAATGAATCTGAACGAATTCTAGTGAATGTAGTCAAAACACTCGAGCCACTTGGATACATTAAAATCCCACAATGAAAAAATAAATTACACATACACAATTGTCATTATTGTAATTGATTAAATAATTTATTCTGGACCAGCTTGTGCTCAGTCTTTTATTGTCATGTGTGAAACAGAAGCAAGTGCTCCACAAGATGCCCTTTTTTTTTTGCAGCTAATTTTGCAAAATTTTGCAATTATTTTGCAATACTTGATTCTTTAAAATATTACAAATATTAAAAGTAAATAATACATATATATAAATATAATACTTACACTACCGGTCAAAACTTTTGAAACACTTGACTGAAATGTTTCTCATGATCTTAAAAATCTTTTGATCTGAAGGTGTATGCTTGAATGTTTGAAATTAGTTTTGTAGACAAAAATATAATTGTGCCACCATATTAATTTATTCCATTATAAAACTAAAATAAAAATAAATAAATAAATAAATAAATAAATAAAAAACATTTTTGAAATTGATGATTTGGACCAAATAATAAAGAAAAGCAGCCAATAAGTTCCCAACATAGATGGGAACTCCTTCAATACTGTTTAAAAATCATCCCAGGGTGTTACCTCAAGACGTTGGTTGAGAAAATGTCAAGAGTACATGTCTGCAAATTCTAGGCAAAGGGTGACTACTTTGAAGATGCTAAAATGTAACACAGTTATGATTTATTTTGGATTTAGTTTAGTCACAACATAATTCCCATAGTTCCATTTATGTTATTCCATAGTTTTGATGACTTTACTATTATTCTAAAATGTGAAAAAAAAAAAAAAAATTATAATAAAGAATGAGTAAGTGTTTCAAAACTTTTGACCGGTAGTGTACATATTAATATATAGTGTAATATAGTAATACTGCACTGTATGTGTTTGGTCTGTGCGAGCCACCTACTGACAGCTGTGTCCCCTGCTCTTTTAAAATGACTGCTACGCCCCTACAAGTGATTTACAGGCTGAATTTGGTTCTAAACAGCCAACAGATTACATGATTGCTGAAAAATGGTCAGGGAAAATGCTTCTCATCTTTGTGAATGGGCTAACAAAAATTTGTTGCATATGCTACGGGGGTGCTATGGACTTTCTTGGGAAGGCTGAAGCACCTGCAAGCCCCTCCTCAGTGCCGCTCATGTGTTTCACCCCTCGTCCTGAAGCAAAACCAGTGCATCACATACAGTACCTCACCAATACAAGCCCTTCCAATAGGACTAAGGGCAATCGGCACCCGGACAAGCTGCAAACCTCAAAGACAAAAGCAAACGTAATCCTTCAAAATGAGACTTGTTCATCTACTGACATCCTGCTCCCAGAAGCTAACATTCTAGATGATGTGCACCTCACTGTTCCGAAGTACATTTAGTTGCACTGTGCGCCGATGCCCTCAGAAGTCAAAGTCGATTTCTTTCTTCTCCCAGACAGATACAATCTTGACTAGCCTTTTGAAAGGCCACGGGCTGCTCCTCGAAGGCTGGCCTATTATGAAGCTATAATATAACCTCTGGCAACATCATCACTGAAGTATCACAAAGGTAATAGCCAGAATTGAATGAAGAGATGGGCCTTTATGCTTTCTCACTCAAACATAATTCTCTTCTCTTTGCCATTTTGACTCCATCATTCTTTTTCTCCCCTTTCTTTCTCTATTTTCTTTCTCTGTCAAACTCCACACACAATACTTTTATTTATTTATTTTCCTGCAAAAACACACAATATTTAACCTCAATTTCTTTTTTCATATACCATTTTATATGCCTATTTTTTTTGTCTTGCTCCCTGTCTTTTTTCATTCTTTCCTTATTTACTTTTTTTTTTCTTTTTTCAAACTTCCAAGGTCAGACAGGACAACGAATGCCACTGGTGTCTGCTTGAATTGTGAACGCCACTGGCGGCCATTGCCTTGGTTTCCAAGGAAACACACTAACCATTAATTTTCAATTAAAGCAGACAAAGAGCTGACAGCACGGGCTCTGTGGAAGATGTCAAGAAGCTGTATTAATATACGACAAGTGAGCATAATTGTGTGTCCATTTTTTAAAACCTCATGCTATCATTGAAATGTGAAGGCTGTTGATAATTTGAGGGGTTTGCTCTGTGTTTTTCCTTTATCGAAGAGGCATGTGATGTGTATTTCAAAAATAACATTTGTCTCTTGCAAATTATGATTTTTTTTTCTTGAAGGTAGTAATTATTTTTTTATTGTTTTTCTGTTATTCCCTGGCACACTGACATCTATATGCACGCAGTTTAGATTTTGATTGGTGGACAGATGGGCTGATGCAGATTTGAACAGTTTGTAGGTAGTGATTTCCTGTCTATCACTACTAGACATGCAAAAGCTTCTCGCATATGTGGTATGACAGCCGTGTCAGGTAAATATGCTCCTAATCATTACTACATGAAGAGAGCAGTTGCTCCTGAGAAATGAGGAGACAAATCAAACAGACATGTCAGGGACAAATTTAGCAAAACCACATTCTCAGTGTATTGGGCTAGTTGATAACGTCTTGAATATAGTTACTTAAAGCTGATGTGTGCACTAATTTCTGCATGGAATTGCAAAAATAATCACAGTTTTCAAATAGATTCCTAAAACTTCTAAGTCTTCTTTTTGTTGTACAAACAGAAAGCGCTGCCCCAAACTCAAACCACTGGTCGAGCCAATGTTGGTTTGTTGGGGTAAACGGGATGCTTAAACAAACAGAATATTTCTTTGACAGTGCAACTGAGCAATATTGTTAAAGTTTTAATTGAAATCAACCTACAAATTGCTAACTTAAATTTGAGTATTTAGGTGAGATACAATTTTTAGCATGGAAACATTGAAAAATGTACAGTGTACAATATTCTGCAGTAAATGCAAATCTACTGGACTGACCAAATGTAGCATTCTGATCTCATGAAACAATGTGACTGTGGGGACATGTCTGCAAAATGACATTTCGTAGTTCATGACAAGTATCGCGGCAGTTCCGAAGTTAAATGTCCACTGTCTGGTGCTAAAAGTGAGTTAATACTCTGTGGCGTTTTATATCAACAAAACTACAGTACCTCCCTACCTTAAACCTTAAACCTAACCGATAGTGTCATAAATATAAATGTGAGAGGAAAAAACGAAATTTCTGAAGCAACCACGTCATTTTGTGATGCTTTTATGCCATTTTTGTCTTATGTGTCGAAACGTGCTCTTCAGGACTCGAACCCTCTATGCTCCTACGCTCAGCTATTCTGTATAGCCCTGTAGATGACAAATAACATGTCAAGTAGATTTTTTCCCAACAGGAAGATGTTAGGTTAACATGCATGAATAAGGAACTATGTGTATTTTAGATGCTGTGAAAAGTCACCATTTTATCGCCTTATTTTGATCGCCTTTCAAACTTTTTCTAGAAGTACAAATAAACTGGAAACTGCAAGTAAGATAATTACTGGGTAACATTTTACAACAAGGTTTGCATTAAGTATACAATGTATAATACAATTTTCCAGCATCTATTAATCTTGGCTAATGTCAATTTATAATGCTTTGCATTATGAATAAATTATGCAGATTAGTGTTTACTGCTTAGCTTTACTTCTTGCCGATTTTAGATAAAATGCTGTTATTTTATTTGTTGTAACTTTTAGTTATTTGTCTTTTCGAGTTCATTTTATACGTAATATGATGTTTTTAGTTTTCACCGTCAAATAAAAGTAATCGATGTTTCTCAATCTTATGACTTGTTCAAGAACTTTGCACGTGTTTGCGTCTCACAGGGCCCCCCCAGGCAGGTCGGGCCCTAGGCGGCCGCCTGTTTCTCCTGTAGGCTGGGCCAGTCCTGTCAGGAATCTACCACGATACAAATTTCCACCTCTGCATTTGCGTGCTACTGTAGATAACAACCAGAGAGGCAGGCATCTCGCAACTAATGACGAGGCCAGACAAACACAGGGAAGGAAGGGTCAGACTGGTAAGTGACCAATAAGACACTCAGGGGGGAACTGACCAAGAATGAATTGTGCTTGTTTATTTATACACACTGTCAGTGTTGTTTTAGTACTCGATTCTCTAAAGGAATTATACAAATCAGGAAACAACACAAATATGGCCAAATATTTAGTGCTGGACACAATTTGCATGGTACTATTCTCGATTTTGCGGGTTGGTTCTGCGTGCTAGATTTTGGAGGATGCAGCAGACTACTGCGATCTGGCATACTTTACAGTATCACTCCACCATTGTGATCCAGACACCTGCTCAGCTGTATATATACAGAATGAGCGCTTGACTACGCTGTGGATCTGTTTGTACGCCTGATTTTTAAAACTGTTCTCTATCATTTGATCATTATTTGATAAATTGCTGCTGCAATATTCTGTCAAGGATATATTTCTACATGATTTGACCATTAAAAGTTTCTTTGATGATGTAACCTAATATACTGTAGTCAGGTTGATTCAGTCAACTAAAAAAAAGATTTTTGAATTTGAATAAAACCAGAAAATGTAGATGTTACCACCACGAGGCACCACCAGATACATTTCTTTCTTACAGTTTATTTCAGTGCATTTAGCTGAAATGCATTGGTGGTGGTTAGTATATAAGACACAGCTTTTTTCACTTAAATACCACATGCAAAATGGTTTTATAAAAAGAACTTTAATAAATTCTCTTACTACAGTATATGGCTCAGGAAACAAGATGATTGAAGAGTGATGATAATAACGAGTGATGCAAGGGAAATTCTCGGCGTCATTCTCGAGAAGGATTTGGGAGAACACTGATGAGGGGAACACAGCAGGGCCAACTACTGTCACCAGGTTTCTCGGAGACTGAAAACACTTGTTTTGCAAACAGCTTATACGTTTTCCAGGAAGGAAAAGAGATGGTATGACATCTACGTAACCCTCACTGTGCTGTTGCTGCCTCATTAAATCTAACAGTTCCAAAATTGGTCCAAGCAATTCTAGCAGTTCCTTCTCTACCAGTCTTAATATATTAGAGCTTATTATTAAGGTAGTTACTTTCCAAGAACTCATTCCTATTTTTATTTATTTTTTTATTCCTTGCACGGCAGGGTAAATATAATTTATTATATGTGTCGCTTCTTAAATGAAAAACTGACCCACATTTCTCAGCTGTTTGCTGTGGCACAGAGTGACTCAGTTGAAATAAGCTATAATTAGGGAGGGAGAGACAGAGTAAAGGCCATAATGGCAAAGACAGGCTACTTCATAATTTATCAAAAAACAAAACAAACAAAAAAATTATGCAAAATGAAGTAAAGGGGTTTGATGATTAAAGTCTGAAGTGAAACCTCTCCCAACAGTTTGCTTAATATTTAATCACCTATTAGCTCCTCTTTTTCTTCTTAATTAATTTTATGTAACAATCATTTACAATTCACATATTTAATTTCTTGTCAATATACCGTTTCATTTAACATGGATTGAGTGTTAATCTGAAAGCCCCGGGAGTGCAGATGTGGTGATAAAATTAGCAGATTGTGAAGCACCTTTGTTTGTTAACAAGATTGTGAAAGGTTCTCTCTCTCTCTCTCTCTCTCTCTCTCTCTCTCTCTTTCTTTCTCTCTCTCTCTCTCTCTCTCTCTCTCTCTCTCTCTCTCTCTCTCTCAATTCAATTCAATTCAATTCAAAGAGCTTTATTGGCATGACAAAAACATTTTGTATTGCCAAAGCAATTACATAGAAAAACAGAACAGGAACTGAACAAGGACTAGAACATGAAAACAATAATAACTATAAAGAAATAACAATTCAGCATTAATGCAACATTATATAGGGTTGGTAACAGGGGTAGGGGATTGGGGTCAGGGGTCATCAATACATTCATGTATTATTTATTTCTTTTTTATTTTAGTTCTTTTTGTCCCTCAGGTTTCTACAGGATACTACACATTTTGCAGCTATATTTGCACATTCTTCTTTTTCACCTAGAATATATCCGTTTGTTTTTTTTTTTTTTGTGTTGGGGTACATTCATTGAAATCTGGGCATATATTGTTAATTTTGTGGTAATATTTGTTTCTAATTGGTTGGTATTTTGGGCATTCTGTGAGGAAGTGCAGCTCTGTCTCAATCACTCCCAGGTTGCATTGGGAGCACAGTCTGTCCTCACGGGGCAGCCAGAGTCTGTACATCGTTAGTGCTTTTCTTAACATTCTGTCAGTAACCATGGTCAGATAGTTTGCCACAGTGTACTCTCGATTTAGTGCCGAATAACATTCCAATTTTTGTTGATTTTTAATGGTGTTTGTCCAATGCGTTATGTATTTTTCCTTTTCTTTGTGTATAACTTGGTTAGGCCGGATGTTTGTGAGTGTGCAGTTATCCTGAGACTGGCCGATCTCCTCAGGTGTGACAGTCAGTCTCAGGACAAGCTGGCATAGGGGACTCTTCACTAAGCTCAGCACTTGGTACTTAAGGGCTTTATAATGGTATGTGTTGAGGTCACTTGTTTTTAGGTGCTTCCAGAATTTGATGGCTCTTTTTTGAATGTTCAGAAAGAGAGGGTACTGGTCTAATTCTGCCCTGCATCCATTATTTGGGGCTTTTCTTTGGACATAAATTATTCTTTTACAAAATTTCACATGCAGAGTTTCAGTGGGATGTTTTCTCTCTCTCTCTCTCTCTCTCTCTCTCTCTCTCTCTCTCTCTCTCTCTCTATATATATACAGTTATATACTGTATATATATGAAGATTTAGATATCTTTGTCATCTACTGCCCTTTATAGTTGGATTCAGTTGAACAAGTTAATCATTAAATAAATATGTATTTACCTATTACAGACAAGCTTACTACACTGAAATTTCCATGACCAGTCATCATGATTTCTGGATAAGGATTTAAAAAAAATAATTTTATACAGATTGTTGGGTGGATTCCCATTTGTATGCTACATACAATCCCTGAAAATAATCAATTTAATTGATTATGCTTATTATTGTACAAAGATTAAATGAAAGAATAATAATAATAATAATAATAATAATAATAATAATAAATGAATTTGGTATGGTTTCCATTTAAGGAATAGCTAACACAAAAATGAAAATTATGTCATTATTTACATCATCATGCACCACTTACTCACCCTCATGTTGTTCCAAACCCACATTACATTTTTTCTTCAGTGGAACACAAAAGGAAATTTAGATAGAATGTTAGAGAATGACAGCATCAGTCACCATTCACTTTCATTGTAGAGGGAAAAAAAGACGCAGTGAATGTGAATGGTGACTGAGACAGCCTAATATCTCATTCTGCCTAACATCTTTTGTGTCATGTGGGTTTGGTACAACATGAGGGCAAGTAAATGATGGAAGAATTTAAATTTTTGGGTGTACTATCCCTTAAAAAAAAGTTATTAGCTAGTAATATTTGCTGCCCAAAACTAGAAAATGTGTAATATCTACAGAAATTTCTATGATTTCAGGTTTGTTAAAATTCCATGACATTTTTTAGGCTTGGAAATTATAATTGTAAAATTCCCATATATTTCCAGGTTTTCCATCACCGTGGAAACCCACACAGGTAACCTGCAACTGTAACCATAATGATCTATTTTAATTTGATCTAACCCATAAAAATTACTTTCATTGGTGTAACCTAATTTGTCAGGTAAATTAAGTCAGGTTAATCTTTTTGAACTGAATAAAAGCAGTTAATTTAGATGTCACCACATGTGGTAACACTTTACAATATGGTTCCGTTTGTTTTTTTGTTTGTTTGTTTTTTTTATTTTATCCCCTTTTCCTCCCTAGTATTGGAATGCCCAATTCCGACTACTTACTAGGTCCTTGTGGTGGCGCGGTTACTCACCTCAATCTGGGTGGTAGAGGAGAAGTCTCAGTTGCCTCCGCTTCTGAGACAGTCAATCTGCGCATTTTACCAGGTAGCTCGCTGTGCATGACACCGCGGAGACTTAGAGCATGTGGAGGCTCATGCTACTCTCCGCGATCCACGCACAACTTACCACGTGCCCCATTGAGAGCGAGAACCACTTAATCGTGACCACGAGGAGGTTACCCCATGTGACTCTACCCTACCTAGCAACCAGGCCAATTTGGTTGCACTCGGGAATCCAGGGATGGTAGTCAGCATCAATACTCGCTGAGCTACCCAGGCCCCTCCATTTAATAACATTAGTTAACATGAACTAACAATGAGCAATTCTTTTACACCACATATTACTCTTAGTTAACGTTCATTTCAACATATACCAATATATTTTTAAAATCAAAAGATGCATTTGTTAACATTAGTCAATGCACGAAGAGCTAACATGAATTAACAACGAACAATTGTTTTTTTTATTAACTAGCATTAACAAAGATTATTACAGTATATGCTGTAAAAAATGATATTGTTAATTGTTTATTCATGATACCTAATATATTAACTAATGTTAACTAATGGAACCTTATTGTAAAATGTTACAAGTAGCACATGTTTAGGTTACCTGACAGTTTATTTATTTATTTATTTTACAGTGCAGTCACACATCAAGTATGATCAGTCAAAATTTAAATGTAAAGTTCGGTCCTTTAAGAGAAGTTTCTTACAATGAATTTTTTCCAATATATGAATAGAGTAAGGAAATGTAATATTAGCCATTGCACAAGACTGATTATAATCTGTGCTCAATCTTATTATTTTCAAGAGCCATTAAAAGCAGCCTACAGCAACTATTTTAGGGCCAACTTCAGCTTTAATCTATCTACAAGCTCACCTGAGGAGGGCCTTACAAAGGGACAAACAAACACACACAAAGCCAAACCTCTCTTTAATTCCACCTCTCACTCTATCTCCCTCTCTCTTTCTGTTTCGCCTCTTTCTAGTCATCAGGGACACTAACCATACTCTGATTTGCATGCAGGGCCTGGACGTGGTGGAAAGTGCCATCAGGCCACAAAGGCACCTTGCAGATAATGAGTGGCGTATTCCAGGTACAGCCTCGGAGTATCACTCCTCATCAGGGAATTTTCAAGGGATGCAGATTAATAAAGCTTAATTGTGATGCTCAATCTACCCGTGGAGAGAGTGGGAGGAGGAGGACACGAACGCACTCCGCCGGCAGAGCCCTCCAGACAAAACAGCCTCATCCTTTGTAGCAGTCAATGAAACCGTGTGGCAAACGTTTAGTGATAATCTACAGAAACAACACCTGCGGTTATGTAAGACAATGGCTTGAATGCAAACATTAAGGCGATGAGTTTTAGGCACCATGCAATCCCGTCTTGTTTATCTTGTGCGTTATTAGGCTTGTCGCGATTATTAAATAACCGTCTGCTCGCGGTTATTTGATCTAAATGCGGTTATTTGAGACAACCGTGATTATTGGGCATTCTAACTCTAATCACATTTTAATGCCCAAAATAAGGGAATTTTAAGCGAATATACTGTATAAATGCCGTGAACGGTGTGTTTGTGTGTCATTCAGTTGAACTCAGAGTCTGAGTGTAACTGAGCCGCACCGTGGACGTCAACCAGCAACTGTCTGGAAGAGCGCGTGAAGAGCTTTTCAAGTGCTTTGAATCAGAAACACAAAATATAAACAAACAAGTATAAACTGTAATAGTGAATGCAAAGCACTCCGGTTTCTAGAGTTGGGGTACTCGAGTTCGGACTTGTCACAGACTCAGATGCATTTTTACTCGGAATTGACTCAGACTTGAGCCTTTAGGACTCTGGATTTTTATCCAAGTCCAGCCGAGTCCATGGCATTTGGGATGCAATGACAAAAAAATAATGTAACATAGGGTGACCATACATCCTCTTTTTCCCGGACATGTCCTCTTTTTCATACCTGAAAAAAGCATCTGGCAGGGATTTCAAAATTGCCTCTAAATGTCCGGGATTTGGCCGCCCCCGGCAAGATGCCCATGGCGCTCATGCCTAAATCCATCACTGACTATTGCATAATATAACAAAATATTATATAAATGTAATAATTTATATATACAAAATGTATGTTTTTTTTTAATAAAAATATATAATGTAAAATATGAGTTAAAAAAACAAGTGTAAATGTAAAATTGACCAAAACTAAAGTTGACCAAAAAGAGAGACATATTTTAAGTATTTAGAAATATTTTGATATTTAAAACATAATATTTTATGTTATTCATAAGTTTTTAAAGCCTTAAAAGGAAATCACATATCCCTATTTTATTATTTGATTTTTATGTTTCAAGTTAAATGTGTAAAAATTACTTCTTAAAGTGTATGAAGCACACATGCAGAAAAAAGCACACCTTAAGAATATGACAATTATATGACAATTAATCGTGAAAACACTTAAAGAGACAATTAATCGTCATAGTCCTAAAACAGATAATTGATCGTCATAATCGCAATTATTTGTTTGACAATTAATCATTAACCAAATTTCATAATCGTGACAGCCCTATACGTTATTAATGAAAGGATCAGACAATATGCATGCACATTTCAGTTAGACAGTAAAAAGTAAACAAGATTAGAATGCCTATATTCATAACTGACTGGCATGCACTGTAAGAAAAAAAAAAAAAATGCATCATCTCCTATAAGAAATGTTTGCATCAGCTCCAGCATGTTTCCCTGCCAATGTGGCGCAACCAGAAGAGTGTTGTGTCAGAAGTGTGGGAGACCCAGGTTCGGATACTGCATCGAAACCACAAAGTAATCACGTTCCCATAATATTTGTGTTTTACTTATATTGCCATTTATTGGATTTCAGTAATGGTTCATTGCACTATATATGCTCAGAATCAAGAATCTGATTGGTTTATAATGTGTAGAAATAGATTTTGCCATACAGCTTACTGAAAGGGGGTTCTTTTGTTGTCGAAAATCAAAGAAGGTGCTCTATGGTTAAAGGAATATTCAGAGTTTAATAAAAGTTAAGCTCAATCGACAACATGTGTGGCATAATGTTGATTGTGACTTGTCTCTCCTTTCTTAAATAAATAAATCAATAAATTTTAAGTTGTACAATTGGATATTACTTCACAAAGAAGATGTTAGTAAGCAATTTTATCTTTGTGTTTTTGGCTATACTTTTGAACATTCACTGAATGGCCCCATTCACTTCTACTGTGCCTCACTTTGACCCAGATTTTTGCTCTTTTTGAAGAAAAAGAGGAATGAGTCGAAATAAATTTTTGTAGAATCAACAAATGACACAAATGTTGTCGACTGAGCTTAATTTGTTTTGAACACGGAATATTCCTCTAATGTGTGACAAGCCGAATTAAAATAAAGGCGTAGTATGTTGTTCCAGAAAAAGAGCCATGGACCATCATTTTTCTATATTCAGTGGTTTATATTTTGTGTTCACCCATGTGTATGCGCGGATTAAGTCAGGATATAGCAACTTCTGGCGAGAGTCTTTTCTCTCTGAAAGCCTTGTCCAATGAACAAAAAATCCAACTGACTCTTTATCTGAGTTTATCTGTTATCATCCACCGTTCATCCAGAGAGAACAGAGCTGGGTAAACATTTAACACCTTCAGCAAAGCTACTTGTGCACTTAGTCAGAGGTTTATCAAGAGGACAATTTGTTTTCCTTGTTGGTTAGTACAGAAAACATTCCATTCCTCTCCACTCCCTTGGCCTGTCACCGAACAATGTTTGCTCTAAAGTTGTGATTTATCTTACCACTGCAACACACACTGCACAGGCTCTCTGCCGTCTGTGTGAGCCTGTGAGTTTGCACACAGAATCACACACCCACAAATTTACTTGTAAACACATTCACACATGTACGTGCACATCCTCATATACAAAGTGACAAGCGCAAGTTCTAAACCTGTGCAGCCTTGCATCAAACTGTTTTATGAAGATGAAAGGTCTTATTTAGATCTTTATAAGTCGGAAATTAATAATCAAACCTTGAATGAGTCAAGCTGATAGATGAAAATCTGAAACAGGTTTTGTGTGTTATTTTTAAGGATTATTATGTTATGAGAACAGATATGAGCTGGAGATATATAAATAGCAGCTACAGAAAATCCTAACAAATGCTTTGAGCAATTACAACAATCCTTTTGCAAAGATGTGTAAATTGCCTCGTGGGTTTGTAAACTTTCTTGGTCCTATTGTATGGTCTGTCTGTGGTGTGTTTGGCGTTTTACAGTCTGTTTGCAGGGAAGGAAAAGAAGGGATCTGCTTTTTATGCAGGGATGACACATGGGTGCACTCACCTTTGCGTGAGAGGTGCAAGTCTGCATGTCTTTAACATGTTTTCTCTTACCGTGATTTACGAGTGCATGTGTGTGTGTTGTTGCCCTGCTGTGTGAAATGAAACACTTCAGAGGCAGGGGAGTTGTGCAAGAGAAAGCATCAGGCATCTTTTTTTTTTTTTTGCCCTCGGGACATGGGGCAGCTGAACCCAGAGGAGACAACACTTCAGAGTGAGTGACAGGCGTGCCGGGCTGCTCGGGTTGGGGCTGGTTTAATTCACTTCTGTGCAGATGTGAGGGAATGTACCTCTGGGAAAGCAATGCTACACAGCCCCAGTCTTCTTATCTGAAACCAGTTTTGCAGTTTTTTTTTTTTTTCAATAAAGATTTGCAAAACTTGTCCAGTGTCTGTGAAAAGGCTTCTCTGCACTTCCTGTCTACAGTAAATCCAAGGTAATGATGCCCGTTTAGTCCCAATTTTCATCATTTACAGTAGGCAATCCATGCCTAGGTCTGAGATTTCTGAGAGCTGGTAAAATTACATTTTAGACCTCATTTGTGATAATTTGAATAAATAAAAGAATGTTCTTGGTTCTATACAGCTTGCCCCATAGACTCACATTCTACTACAAGTACATTACTGCAAAGGTGTTTTTTTTGTTTTTTTTTACTAAATAAGGGATGAGTCAAAAGTGACAGTGATATTCGACAGCATGCCAGAGATGCTTTTGATAGAGCTTAAATCAAAATAATTAAATAAACAAATAAATGCATAAAAATGGCAGGTATATATGCCAGCATTAGTTAATGCATTATATAGCAGACAATGAACAACATTTATTAATAGCATGTATTAATATTGATTAATTTATTATTATTGTTATTTATTAATGTTAATAAATAACTAACATTAACAAAGATTAACAAATGCTGTAGAAATTGTATTGTCCATTGTGAGTTCATGATACCTAATGCAGTAAATAATGCTAATGGAAACTAAAGTGTTACCAAAAGATTCACTTTCATTTATAAAGATTTAATCAGATCTGTGAGAACCATAAACAGATACACATATCATTCAACACAAGCAAACAAGTCACAACATCTGTGTTTTTATCAGAACAGCTGCTGGAGCACCAGTGACTGGTGTGAGCTTGTCTTAACACTCCTGTTAAAAAAGAATTACTGCAGAGCATAAGAGGTGACAGCATGCAGACTTTCATCCATACAAGCTGCTGTGGCCAGACACTAACTTCCAAACTCAGAGTGCTGGGAACTGAGCAAATGTGCCACTGACTTTTGGCTTCCTCATTATAATAATTATATTTATCACACATTATACATTTGCACATATACAGTGAAATTATATTTTTTCACATATCCCAGCTAAGCTGGGGTCAGAGTGCAAGGTCAGCCATGATACAGCACCCCTGGAGCAGATAGGGTCAAGGGCCTTGCTCAAGGGTCCAACAGTGGTATCTTGGCAGTGCTGGGGCTTGAACCCCTGACCTTCTGACCAGTAACCCAGAGCCTTAACCACTGAGCCACCACTGCAAGTGCAACTACAATAAAATTGTATAGAAACTCATTGGAAAGGTGTAATAAAATTATTTCTGGTGGTAGCAATGACAAATGTTCTGGATGTAATGCTATGCATTACACAATTCATGAACATTATATTAATGTGGACACTTTTTGTCCGGGGGCGGCACGTCCTGAGCGTGATATGCTATTGCTATGGCGTCAATGACGCAGTGGGTGATCCTCTGCTTGGAGACAGCGCTTCCTTTCCACTGTTCACCAAAGCAGACAAAGAGCTGCTCAGATACTCTAAAGCTCTGCGTGCGATCCAAATAGATGCGTAAAGCGCACACTGGACACAGCAACGTCAGGGCTGGGTCTGCCTCCTCCTGGGGCAGCACTTTTAGGTTCACCACCTGATCCCTAAATCGGGGGTCGAGGGAACCTTGGGCACATAGCCGGGTCGGGGTCTCAGGATCACGTGAGAGTAGCCCGGACCAAACTCCAGGCACGTTTCACTGACAGAGAACGCTTGCAGGTCTCCTACCCTCTTGATGGAAGTGAGCACAGTCAGGAGGGCAGTCTTTAAAGAGAGTGCCTTAAGCTCAGCTGACTGCAGGGGCTCAAAGGGGGCTCCCCGTAGACCCTGAAGAACTATAGAGAGGTCCCATGAGGGAATGAGGCGTGGTCTGGAGGGATTCAACCTCCTGGTGCCTCTCAGGAACCTGATGATCAGGTCATGCTTCCCTAAGGACTTACCATCCACTGTGTCGTGGTGTGCTGCTATAGCGGCTGCGTACACTTTCAAGGTGGAGGAGGACAGCCGCCCTTCCAACCTCTCCTGCAGGAAGGAATGCACTGACCCGTCTACGCATCTCTGGGAGTCTTCACATCGGGAAGAACACCACTTAGCGAACAGACGCCACTTCAAGGCATACAGGCGCCTCGTAGAAGGGGCCCTAGCCTGAGTGATCATGTCTACCACCACGGGTGGTAGGCCACTTAAGTCTTCCATATCCCATCCAGGGGCCAGACATGGAGATTCCAGAGGTCTGGTCGCTGGTGACAGATGGTGCCCCGTCCCTGAGAAAGAATGTCCTTCCTCAGGGGCTGTCGCAAGGAGCGTGAGGTCTGAGAACCACGTCTGGGTGGGCAAGTATGGTGCTACCAGGACGACCTGCTCCTCGTCCTCCCTGACCTTGCACAGGGTCTGTGCAAGAAGTCTCACTGGGGGAAACGCATATTTGCGTAGTCCAGGGGGCCAGCTGTGTGCCAGCGTGTCTATACCGAGAGATGCCTCTTCATCACCAATACAAAGCATTGGGCAAAGGCTAATGGGCGGTTGGAGCTCTCCAGCTTCAGTTTCCGGAAGAGTTGACGATTCTCTTCTGGACTCCGCCCAACCCGTTGTAGGATGGCTTTTTTTAAATCACCATAAGCCAGGAGGCTCGTTGCCGGCAGTTGTTGAGCCGCGAGCTGGGCTTCCCCGGACAACAGCAGAATAAGTCGGGCCGCCCACTGGCCGAGCGGCCAGCCCCAGATCTCGGCGGTGCGTTGAAACAAGTCCAGGAACGCCTCGGGGTCGTCTGCCGTCCCCATCTTCTGTAACGCAGGCAGGGGCAACGGCGTGTGGCTGTCTGGGGTCGCGGCTGGGGACGCCTCCTGGCTGAGGAGGCTCTGGATCGCCTGCCGGTCCTCTGCTTGAGCACGTATGAGCTCCACAAACTGGCGATCTTGATCTTGCCGGAGCTCAAGCAGGGTTTGCTGGTGGTTCCGATGTAAGCCAGCGAGGGCTTGGAGGATCTCAGCCAACTGGGAGGACTCTACGAAGCAACTTCCGTCCATCTTCAAACTTTTCCCGGGTTTCGGCACCAGTGTAACACTTCTCAGTGGAAGGAGGAGGCGAGAAGCAAGGTTTCCTGGTTCAGGTAGGCGTTTAATTGTGCACCTTGTCGCTTACAGTTCCACACACTCAACAGTTTAACAAGCAAATAGTTACTTAAATAATCCCACTTCATTACATCATCGAATAACAACATATAACACCGTGGCCTTCCTTGTGCCAATCTCTCTCTCCGACTGCTGGCGGTGTGATTCTTTTAAGCTGCTCTCCCGTGCTCAATGAAATTAGAGACAGGTGTTAGACATAAATTTAGCTCAGGTTTAAGCGCACTTACTGCTTTCTCTCTCTCCGGAGAGATGCTTGACCACGCCCCTGCTGCCACATCCGGTTCAGTACTCGCAGGTCCAAGATTGGCCGCAACCCACCGCCTTTCTTTGGTACAATGAAGTAGGGGCTGTAAAACCCCTTCTTCATCTCGGCCGGAGGGACAGGCTCTATTGCACCCTTTCGTAGGAGGGTAGTGATTTCCACGCACAAGGTAGCGGCATTCTCGCCCTTCACCGAGGTGAAGTGGACGCTGCTGAACCTGGGCGGATGCCTGGTGAACTGAATTGCATAGCCTAGTCGGATGGTCTGGACCAGCCATCGTGACGGGTTAGAAAGCGCAAGCCAAGCGTCCAAGCTCCGGGCGCAATCTCGTCGGACGTACCGGTGGGTGGGGCCTTGTGGCAGGGCGGAACCTGAGGTGCCACGTCGTGCCGTGGCCGTGCTGAGTTCAGGGGCATCGAAGCACTTACCGGCTCCTTGTGACAACCGCCGGAACAGCCTGGGATGGGGGAGGAAGAGGCTTGTCCTTGTGACCCATGGAGACCGTCACATCGGGGGTGGATTTGTGCCACAGCTGGGTGTGCAGGGGCGGGGAGACCACCGCTGGAGCGCCAAACCTGCCGAAATGGAATAGTGGACGGTGGTTGTGATGACGGCCGTGCACACTGGGTATGTGACCCAGGGAACAAGGAAACCGCTCTTTTGCTGAACTCTTGGGTACCGCAGCCACTTGAGCATGCGGCGAATTTAAATGAAAAGGTAACAAAGGATTCTCCTCCCGGCCCTCCACCGGGGAATGGAGTGGTCTGCAGACGAGCTCCAGAGCAGCGGGTTTCCTCGTCCCTGGGTCGCCCATCACAGGGGCACTCAGAAGCCTTTCTCGGGTTCTTGGCGGCCGGCCGTGAGATGGGTGGTGTCTGCTTCCTGCGGTGGGCTCCATGCCAGGGCCGTAGCCGGCCTTGGCGATGAGCAGACGGGGTGTGGGATCTTGAGCCGCGCCGGGGCAGGATGTGTCGGATAGCTTCCGTCTGCTGCTTCACCGCCGAGAACTGCTGGGCAAAGTCCTCGATGGTGTTGCCGAACAGGCCAACCTGGGAAATGGGGGCGCCAAGGAACCGTGCCTTGTCGGCCTCTCCCATCTCGACCAGGTTGAGCCAAAGGTGGTGCTCCTGGACCACCAAGGTGGACATCGCCCACCCGAGAGACCGTGCCGTGACCTTCATCACCCAGAGGGTGAGGTCGGTCGCCGAGCGCAGTTCCTGCATCAATCCCGGGGTGGAACTACCCTCGTGCAGTTCCTTTAGCGCCTTGGCTTGGTGGACTTGCAGGAGAGCCATGGCGTGCAGGGCAGAGATGGCTTGTCCAGCAGCACCATAGGCCTTGGCCATTATGGACGACATAAACCTACAGTCCTTGGACAGGGAGCTTCGGGTGCCCGCGCCAGGTGGCGGCACTCTGCGGGCATAGGTGCACCGCGAGCGCCTTATCCACCGGGGGGATAGCCGAATACCCCTTGGCTGCCCCACCATCGAGGGTAGTGAGGGCGGGGGAGCTGAAAGATCAGGACCGGGCAGTAAAAGGTGCCTCCCACGACCTTGTCAGCTCCTCGTGCACTTCCGGGAAGAAAGGAACTGGGGCGTTCCTGGAGCCCAGGAACCAATCATCGAGCCGCAAGGTTTCAGGGGAGAGCAGAGGGTTCCACTCTAGCCCGACTCTCGCGGCTGCCCGGGAAAGCAAGTCCATCATCTCCGCATCAGCCTGTGACTGGGCGACCGTAACCAAAGGGGGGAGCCCAGCTGAGGCTTCCATGTCTGACTGGACGAGCCCGCTCTCTGATGCTGTGCTCGAGAGCTCATCACCTTCGCAGGCTCCGAACAAGAGATCGAACTCGCCATGAGACGAGCCAGCGAACTCATCCGGAAGCCCGATCGGGGCAAACGAGCATGCTGGGGAATGGGAGGTCCGTAGGGGGTTACCTGGCAGAGGTGGTCCCATTGAGGTCCCCAAATCGCCCCCACTGCTAGCCACGCTGGCCTCATACCTGTAGGTAGATGGACTGAGGCGGGGAGCCACTGGGGTGTCTTGCTTTCTTAAGAAGGCAAGCCGCGACCGCAACGTTGCCATGGTCATGTTCTCGCAATGAGTACATGACCCATCCACTAACGCTATCTCCACATGGGTAGCACCCAGACACGAAAGACAGCGATCGTGACCGTCAGAAGGCGAGAGATAACGACCCCAACCAGGAATAACACACAAACGGAAAGGCATCTTTAAAAAGACGTTCCGTGTGTGCCGCTCTTTTAGAGAAATATACTCTTTTTTTCAGAATATACTCTTTTATTTCTGCTGAAGAGCCCAGGGGTGTTCTCTGCAGTGCACCAATGCAGAGGGATGAGAAGCCGCTGAAATGCGCCGTCAGATCCAGCAGAGGTGAATGAACAGCCATGAGAATTCAGTTCAGTGAGCATCGACTGTTCGGTTCCGAAGAGAAAATCTGAATGAGTGGTTGCATACCAGCTCCTTTTATACCAGTATGTTCGGGGGAGTGGTATGCAAATACCACTTTCCAATTATCATTGGCCTTTTTTCAAAGACCAGAGGTGTTTCAGGCTCCCAAGAGTGACCCCTAGTGTCACTACATCGACACAATGTCGAGTGAGTGACAGATAGGGAACTTTTGTTTATAATGTTTATTCTTCACATTCTATCTAGTTTTATGTATATAGTGTATGTTGTAGAAATTGTTTCAGATGGATGGATGGATGGATAGTATAGTAATGCATTTTCAGTAAAAAGTAATGCATTGACTGGTGGAGATTTCATCCATAATGCTTTAATGTTGCTTATGATTCATGTGTAATGAGCACAGTGAGTATCTGAAGTGTGCATCTCTATGGGAGAACACTCAAGCACATGTACACACAAACAAACACACACATGCACGCACGCACGCACGCATGCGCACGCACACACACACACACACATTTTGGTGCGGCTATCCTTATGAGGATTCCAGAGACATAATGATTTTTATTCTGTTTGAACTATAGATTCTATCCCCTAACCCTAACCCAACCCTTAAACCTAACCTTCACAAAAAACTTTCTGCATTTTTACATTTTCAAAAAAAACATTGTTTAGTATGTTTTTTAAGTGATTTGAATTATGGGGACACTAGAAATGTCCTCATAAACCACATTTATAGCATAATACCGTTGTAATTACCAGTTTGTACACACACACACACACACACACACAATCTCTTTCGCAGTCTCTTTCGCTCTGTCTACACAAGACATTTAGATAAAATGGTCCATTCTTTCAGTTGAAACATAATTGTGGCTTTCTGCTCAATTTTTTTTTTATCACAACCATCAAAGGAAAATGATTTCACCAAAAGAATTACATCACACCCCATGCATGCACGCACAGACTGACAAACAGATACAAAGACAGCACACAATATTAAGCTAAAGCCATCAATCTATTCAAGTGTGATGAAACCAAAGAGATTGTTATCTTCAACAGCTAGAATAATGCAAAGCCATTCATATCCATTAAAGACTACTTAAAGTGAAAGCTACAGCAAAGAAACAATAGTTTATGCCAAGCTTTGTCCTACCATCTTCTGCTTGGGTTCTTCCAGATCATCTTTTACAGACCAGCTTAATATGCTGAGACAACTATTTAAGCCATGTGGAGGTTGATTTCTCTGAAGTGTTAAAACTATCTCTATGGCGCTATGAAAACGCTGCTCTGTTTGCTTGAGCATCCCAACCAGCCTAACACAGTAACATAAGCTCAACCAAAGCATGAGTTTGGGGCAGAGATATTTGTTCAACCGACCAATGACAGATGGAGGGAGTGTTTTGGAAAACTGTTTGAAAACAATTATTATTTGTGCATTTCTGTTCGGTGATGCGAGTGGTGAAGAAATGACACACTTCAGCTTTAAACAGGGACTAAAAACGAAATGTTTTTCATTTTGGTTCGTTCTGAGCAAAAACAATATTTTTAGTTCCAGTTATGGTGTTAGAACTAAATAAAAGAATGGTTAATAACCAGTGGCGAATTCTTAGGGCCAGCAAAGCCTTCTCTGCCGGCCTAACATGCCAAATAAATAAATATTTTTCATCCTTTCATTCTCAGTCATCTTTTTGCCTATGTATTTTTAATCACTTTCCACTCTTAATTAATCTACAAACAAATAGAGAAGAATGTATTCCTTGATGCTTACAAGCAAAGTGTGACAACTGTTTCACAAATTGCATGCCCGAAGCAGCGCATGAGTTTGAGCTCCACCCCGTCAGGCCTTCAGAATTTCTTCAGAATCCCTCAACAGTGCAAATGAATGGGCAATGAATGGTGTGATCTTTAGGATATGTCCCAGTCGAGGACTTCTAGCTGGCCTTGAGTGACGCAATCACGCTTTAAGTGATGTGTGTAATTAGAAAGCGAAGAGCGCGAGATCTTGCTGACGAGTCGGCTGTCATCACTGCTGTTACTGCCGTTGAGAAAGAGATCCTTATAGATTTAAAAACACGAAATGTTCTGCATGATTGTGTGATTGCTTAATTTATTAAACAGGAAAGGAGGAAGGATTTTCACTTCAGGCAAATTGGTAAGTTCTTTTTGCATTGTTATAACAACATCAGGAGTTTTCTAAGTGTAAATTATGCTGCTTGAGCATTCAGTGTCGGATCAAGTTTTGAAAAGTAGCGCTGCATTCCATTCAACTCGGAAAGTCGGATTTTACAACTTCCTAATAGGAAAAGTGCAATGGAACACATCTTGAAGTCAGAATTACAACTTGTAGGCTCATGCAGAAATTCTCAACTCCGATTTCGCCGAGATGCAGGGGCATGATGTCACACAAACATGTCGACACTCAGGGAGATATACAAAGTAAGTGATAAACATTCACTTTATTAAGTAATATCAATAAATGAGTTCGTTTCCACATTACATGATAATAAAGCTTGTTTAACAATCGCCTGCAGAAACAGGTGTATAAAACATTATAATCTCTTTTGATAATCGTACACCTGTAGCACAAATGCTAGCGCTGCAGCATTGTTTATCATTTGGTTTGCTAGGAGACATCTCTAATGAAAGTCAAACCTCTGCTAAGCTAACGGGAGCGTTGCAGTTTTCATCTTCCGAATATCGGGGAATGGATACATTTATGGTCGGAGATATCAAGTAGGAATATCCCACATCCAACTTGAATGAAACACAGCATAACCGTGTACCCTGATGAAATGAAATTTATTGCAAGCAACATTTAAATCGCAAATATTATTAGATAGATTTTTCCAGGTATTACAGGCCTCCTTGGTAGATTCATATGAAAAATTATGATTTTTGAATGTCTGTTCGGGAGATGTTCATTTCACAAAACAGTCATGCTAGAGTTCAAATTTGGCTTGCTTGAGCATTAAGTGTCATTTCAAGTTCTGGCTTTCGTATGTGGATGTGTTTTTAAAATGTCAATTGGTATTAGTAGTTAGCTGCGACATAATGTATGATGCCCAAAGGCATAGGGTGTCTTATTCATTGTGAAACTGTGTTTTCTTAATGGCATGAATCATACTGAAGGCCTAGACTTAAAATGCACGGCCCGCCACTGTTAATAACTTTAAAAATGGCAGCACTCTATGCTAAGGGTGGGTGATATACCGGTTGCATTGTTGCCAGATCTCACAAGAAAAACAAGGGACCTGGTCTGGAAGAACAAGCCAAAAAAAAATGGACTTTCCTCACACAAAATAAGGAAAATAAGTGAATAATTATTTCCCCATGTGGGGGAATTATCAGCATAGAAATTATAACAAGCATAGCATACAGTAGCCAATATAAAAGAATGTATTTGCCGCGTTTGGACTAAACGTCACCTTATGCTGGCTGAATTATTTTCATTTTTTTAAACCTTTGTGTACCCACACATAGCACATACACAGACGTTGTTCTTCTGGAGCTAATAACATCCTGAATTAACTTTATACAGTACTTCTTAAATAATCAAAATTGGGATAAAAATGAAAGGAGCAAATACTCTTTGCTCTTGGGCTCTTAAGCAGTAATAAGCCATATGGAACCGAACATTATCACAAAGTAAGACCTTAATAAAGATAAAAATAAACTGTATAGATAATTTAATTTTAATCTCAGTAAAAACCCAACAGCATCAAATCTCTATTAATATATCATATATAACAATAATTCAGTGAAGACTTAGAAACCAATGAGAAATGGATTAACAGTGCATGTATCTGTAGTAATTATATGCAGTTGTTAAAAGATCTTCAGCATGTCACAGAAGGCTAAATGAAAGGAAGGAAATGTGTGATAGAGCAGTTTCCTATAAAGCACATGCTTAAGTTCGACTAATAATTGTTTTACTCTGGAACAAATAAAAGGGATTTCTTTCCCATTTTCGGTTATGCGCTGTGAAATTTCGTTCATTTTTGTTCCTTGAACTATTTTTAGTCCCGGACTTTTACCTCCTGAGACCCGACTGTGACTGCTTTGTGTATTTTTCCATTTCGCTTTTGATTTGTAACTAGTAGCACCTAATAAACATGCAATAAATAAATACAATCTAGAGCAAATAGTTTTCCTAAAAATTGATTTCCACATATGTGGACAGCAGAACTAAGTTGGGAAATTTTAAATACTACCAAGCTATAGAAAGTCAGATTTTGTTTTCATCAAATTGTTTGTGTTTCCAGGAGTGCTGGTTTCTTTATGTTTTTGAGACATTACAGGCATTACAGCTGATTTTCTCTAAAGCTGAATAAATAATTCTTATTCAAAGTAATGGCCAGCATCATCCAATCACTGCCAAGTTGCCAACCATGTTAAAACAAAATTTAGCATTATATATTCTGAGTCTATGTACTGATTACCATTGTAGTGGTCCATACATCATCTGCAGCCTGAAACTGAACTTGGTGTTGGTCAGATTTTAGGAGTGAATGCACTTAGCTGCATAGAAAGCTATATCAAATCAAATTAAATCAAATCAAATCACTTTATTGTCACACAGCCATATACACAAGTGCAATGGTGTGTGAAATTCTTGGGTGCAGTTCCGATCAACATAGCAGTCGTGACAGTGATGAGACATATACACATACATTTACAATAACATAAAATTAACACAACACAATTTAAACATCTGTTATACACATAATTACACTCAACAATAAACAAATAATAACATACACTGTACAGTATACAATACGCTGTTTTTTTTTTTTTTTTTTTTGTTTTTTTAGGATATCCCCTTGCTCCTTTGCTCCCTATTTAGTGAATGACTTAACCTCCAGTGTGCTGTCTGTCTGCACTGGTCTAAGAACAGTTCAAAATGCAATTTATTTTCATACTAACTCCATATAATGCTTCTGAAAGCAAAAATGTTCAGCTTTTGGATGAACCCATTGATTCTCAATGTGAAAATGCACAGTAAGTATAGGAATGCATTTCCTAATGTTAATGAACAGAACCTTATTGATCAGTGATAACAAAATAAAATATAACAAAAAATATATTAAAATGAAGTGAAATGACCCACACATGTGTTAATGTTTAAAGTTATAAAAAACAACTCACATGCTTTCTCAACTTTTGAGGGAATAATGTCCCAAAATCCACGTACGTGGACATCATGTTTATCAGGTTGAAAAAGGAATGATTTTTTTAAAACAGCATATCAAACTAAACTAGAGGCACTTTTGTTGATGCTCTGCCCATAGAAGCATTTCACAGAAATCGACGGCATACTGTTGTGTCACGTGACTCTGAATTTTAAGCATTAAATGACAGTCTAGAGTGTTGTGAACAGTTTTCAGTCGGTTTAAATTCATTTAAATTATGCATTGCATATAGCGATGTCAAAATACAACACACACATGGATGTGGGGGTTGCACAAGGTTAAATAATCAGGATGAAAATGGATGCAATGGTGACTAAGATAAAAGAGTTGGCAGTTATAAGTTGAGACTCAAAAATAACACTTTTAAATGGAAAATTCACGTAAAAGTGAAAATCCTGTCATGCTCTGCCCAGCATTTCTTTTTATTTTCCACAAATAAAGACAGTCAAATTGTTTTGGAACAACATGATGAGGGTGAACAAATAATGAATTTTCATTGTTTGGTGAACTATCCCCATTATAATTTCAGTCTTAGGAATTCTCTCTGTAGTCAATCTTGAAACAACTAGCAAATGCACTTGGCATCCTAAACAAGAAGGGTGAGAAAATCGTAACAGGAGGAGGGAAGTGTATAATCAATCTGGTTCTACAGTGAGCTCTCAATTACATATTCTCGAGCATTCTCCATCATTATTAGTGTTTAATTAATTTATAATATAGAAACAAATTACCTTTGCATGAATGAAACTTACACCTAAATGTACCGTAACAGTTTTGCATTTGATGATTAAATATTCCTCCCAGATTCAGGGATGTTTGCCACACTGTGCTGATGAACTTGTGTTATGTTATTAAGTTAGCAATAACAACTGGCTAATTTCCTTGTGTAAACATTTGTTAAAAGGAAAAGGCAAAAATAGATGTGACACCTGAAGTGCAACAACAAACACTCTTGAGAGAGGTAATTAGTGTGTGAGAGACAGAAAGAGAGAAAGTGTTTTATCATGGTTAATTCCAATTTGTTGTCTTGCCGTGGCTCTTTTACGCCCGCCTCATGCACACTGAGCCAAAATGTTACATCTCAGTTGACACCTGGGAAGCTTTATACACGACTGCCTGTCACATATGCTGTCTTAATCCTGCTTTTTGTCTCTAGCAGTTCAAGATGATATCTTACTCTAAAAAGCTTATTATAATAACTTCACTTATTATGAACTCAATTTCAGTAGCCATTTTCACAAAACACCTGCTTTCTCCCAGAGATCACTGACAAAAGAGGAATAAATATATGTTTAAAAAAAGGAAAGAAAATCCACAGAACAGAATAAAGCAGTGAGCTAGCGCAGATAATAGAAAGAAGGATATATAGCCAGATGTCTCTATTCTCTTTGAGCAGAGGCAATAGATTATAATAATAAGTTCGTTGGACTCAAATGTCTTTGTCAGTGAGGCCATGCAGCTCCTCTACTTTGAGGCTTAACCAAAGAAATGAAACCTGACACCTTTCAAATACACTACATGCCGACATCTCTTCTTTGTGGTGCAGTTTGTTTTATTTTTCAGTAGAGAGGACAGTATGTCAATGGATGGGTATGAAAGAGCCTTAGTTTGGGTTTTTAGAGAGAGGGGGATTTGGAAATAGACTGCAGTTTACAGATAAATAAGCACAAAATGGCATTTTAGACTCAATAACCAGACAAAGTTATCCGCCTATAACTTTTATTTATGAAGTGCTGACCCCAGTTCAGTTCAGGTTTGATAACATTAGGAAAAAAATTTAAAAAACTTGAAAAGCACCCACAATGTAGTCTTCAATGTAGATATCAGGATGACCTGCACTCCCCATTTGTAGCATATGAATAGGCACATACAGTATATATGTTTGTTTTCTACATTAAAATATCCTTCATTTCAACAAAACTTGTTTGTGAATGTATATATTTAACTAGACATATGAACAGCAAATTAGTGATTTAAGTCTCATAAACTCACAAAAATGCAATACAATTTAAACACTTCTTTAGAAGTACACATAACACAGTGACAGTTCTTGGTGAACTTTGATTCTTGTGATTCTCACCAAACCTGTCAAGAAAATGTCCTGGTTCCTCCACGATCAAAATAAATAAATAAATAAAATAAATAAAAACAAGAAATGATATTTTGCCAATAGAAAACCTACTTTAAGGCAATTAAGTTTTATACATTGTGACAATATTTCCATGACAGTTTAGCACCAAATCCTCATAACTGAAATGCGCAAAAGATGGTCATTATGATGTTTTAATTTCCACAACATGAAAAAATTATTTAAACTGTAAAGCATTTATACATCTGTCACGCCCTTATTGGTTTCTCCACACCGTAACATCATACGCTCCAATTCCTCGGATTACTGAGCCTCGTTAACCTGCACACCTGTTCTTCATCACCTAATTAACAGAACACTACTTATACACACACACTCCACACAGTCATTGTCTAGTCTCATCTGAGAACACACAGAATCTTCTTCTTCATCCAGCTATCGTTAGAAAGAATACCTTTGGAATTATTTCTGTTTGTTTTCCTTCTTTGTTTTGAACTTTGTGCCGCTGTTGGTCTATGCTGTATTTGGATCAATAAATCCCTGCTTTTGGGTTCAACTTACCTCTGTTGTCATTGTGTTCATGACAGAAGACTAGACTGTAACATGGACACAGCGGGAGTTAATGCCGGTCAGCTAGATTTTTCAGCAGAGGAAACGATGCTTCAGCGGCATGAAAGAATGCTACTGGAGCCACGGTGGTCCAGTACCCACTTCAGCCAATACTTTCATCCAACATTTCCGCGAAGTGTTCGAACAACCGATGCAGAATTCTCAAGCTGGGGAGCAGCTATCTAGGCTGCATTAGGGCTCCCTCTCTGTGACGGATTATGCTTTGCGCTTCCGTATGCTTGCCGCTGCCAGTCAATGGAATGAGTCAGCTCTACTTACCAACTATCGACAGGGTTTACAGCCCGCTCTTCAAAGACATCTTGCTGGAGAGGATGACACGATGGGTTTGGAGCGGTTCATTCAACTTTCCATCTGGGTAGATAATCGTCTACGATCATGCCCCGGCCAAACTTCATTCAAGTCTGTCCCTGGTTATCGGAGCAATCAGTTCACGTCACCGCAGCCCAACTTTCCATCACTGTCAAGCCTGTGCAGCTCAGTTCCACCTGGTTGACCCCAGCTGAGAGCAGGAGGAGACAGGAACACCACTTATGTCCATACTGTGGAGCTTATGATCACCTTTTTGTCCTCCTGTCCTGTTCATCCTCCCAATGTAATTGTAAGTTCTATCCATTGTCCTACCATTCATACATCACCCTTCACTTTGCAAGTCACCATCTTCAGCTCTAATCATACTATTACTACAACTGCTCTCATATGATTCCGGCTCGGTGGGGAACTTCATAGCACCGTCACTCCTCTCCAAACTACATATTTCATCAACCATTTGCTCAAGTCCTCTACCCATTCATTCTGTAGTCGGAACTTGCATCAGGTCAGGATATAATATATATATAGGATATGATATAATTAATAACCCACCAAACAGAACCCATTACTCTTCAGACCGGAACCCATCATGTTGAAATCATCTCATTCTTCATCTTTGATAATGACACAACAGATGCCATCTTATGTTTACCCTGGCACATTCATCATAACCCAATTATCTCATGGTCCACTGGTGAGGTGAGTGACAGGATTGAACGGTGTGTTAAAAACTGTCTGCCATTATCATGCTGTGCCACCACTGGTGAGACTCCCTCCATTACTCCTGGCATGAACATCCCTGTGGAATACAACACTTTCCTTGAGATGTTCAGCACAAAGAAGACTTTCCAGCTTCCTCCTCATTGACCTTGGGAAGGTGCTACTGAACTGCTACCAGGTGAACCTTTTCCACAAGGAAATGTTTACCCTCTCTCGATCTCTGAATGGCTCACAATGTAGGGATATCTGAAGGAGGCACTGCAGCAGGGTTACATAACTCCTACCTCTTCAGCGGCATCCAGTTTCTTTTTCGTGGCCAAAAAAGATGGAGCATTGCGACCCTGCACCTCGACTCCTGGTTCTGGCCACCCGGGAGTTACTCAGATATTATCACTGATGTGGAATTGTTACTGGTGGCTCTGTCTCTCTCAAGAGGTAACAAAATACGTCCTCGCTTGCCCTGAGTGTGCCATCGCCAAGGTTCCTCGTCATCTATCGTCTGGGAAGCTTGAAACTTTATCTGTCTCCCACAGACCCTGGTCACATATAGGGGTGGATTTCGCCACTGACCTCACCTCGTCTGAAGGATTCACATGCATTTTGGTTGCAGCAGATCGCTTCTTCAAAGCCTGCCAACTCATACCACTCAAAAGTCTTCCCACTGCCTTGGAAACTGCAGAAGCCTTGTTCCATCATGTGTTTAGAAACTTCGGTCTCCCAGAGGATATTGTATCGGACTGAGGACCACAATTTACCTCTAGAGTATGGAGAACATTCTTTTGTCTCTTAGGGGTATCCATCAGCCTGTCTCTGGGTATCACCCTCAATCCAATAGCCAGACTGAAAAACAGATCCAAAAAATCAGAAGATTCCTCAGGACCTACTGCAACCAAAATCAGCATGAGTGGAGTCAATTTCTTCCTTGGGCAGAGTATGCTCAGAATTCTCTGTGCCATACCTCCACAGATCTCACCTCATTTCAATGTGTCCTGGGTTACAAACCACAACTGTTTCCCTGGTCCGGTGAGCCTTCAGTGTTACCAGCAGTAGATCACTGGTTCAGCCACAGTGAAAGACTCTGGAATGGAGCCCATGTCCGCCTTCAGCGAGAAATTAGAATGCAGAAGGTGCATGCAGACACCTGGCGTTCGGATGCACCAGATTTCTGGGACATCAGACTCCAGCTTCCATCTAAAAAGCTAAGTCCCCATTATTTAGGCCCTTTCACTATAACACATCAAATCAACCCAGTCACTTATCGCCTCCAACTCCCTCCTCATTACCGTATTGCACCCACCTTTCATGTCTCCCTGTTAAAACTATATTAGTATATTGCATTAACTAATATTAACAAGTACAACTTTTGATTTTAAAAATGTATTAGTATATGTTGCAATTGTTAACTAATATTGATAAATGCTGTAAAAGTATTGTACATTGTTAGTTCATGTTAACTAATGTTGTTAAGATCTTGGTTACTTTCGTAACCTCCGTTCCCTGATGGAGGGAACGAGACATTGTTTCGATGTAGTGACACTAGGGGTCACATTTGGGAGCTGGCTTGCAACCACTCATTCAGGTTTTGTGCTGAGGAGCCGAGACACGGTCCCGGCCATTTCAGCGGGTAGTTCAGTGTTGTGGCAGGAGGGACACAACGTCTCGTTCCCTCCATCAGGGAATCAGGGACTGTGGATACCACACCCTGCCCGAGTGGGAGGAAATTGTGTGGAAATACATCACATGGTCTTACTCAGTCTTGTCGGCAGTGTCTCATGTGGAGAAGACCGCATGGTAGGTCCTACCCAGGGGGGGGAGGAGCTCTACAAACATGGAGACCGGGGGCAGAGGGGCCTCTGCCCAAGGAAGACGTGGGTTCACCAACGGGGCAACCGTCTCGCGGAAGATCTTGGTTACTCAAGATGGTGCCGAGAATGGCTGCTGCGTTGCGAGCTCCGAAACAACATTGTAGTTTTTTGTTAGTTTTGTTTACAATTCTTATGTTTTTTGTCTTGGATGTTGTCTGCCTTATTGTCTACGACAGACAAACACTTTTGGACATTGGTTCTGCAATTACACTCCGTAAACCGGACTTCAAATTCCTCAATGCCGACCCGCAGTTTACAAACACGCCAGCGGAGCCCTTTGTCTAGTCTGCCCGGCCACGGAAACACAGAAGGAAAAGGGGAAACAGAGCCAGCGTTCTCATCAGAGTAAGACGTCACGCAAATCGACCCCTGCTACCCAGTATTCTATTGGCAAATGTTCAGTCTCTGGACAACAAGCTCTGTGAGCTGAGAGCGCGGATCTCTTTCCAATGAGAGACAAGGGACTGCTGCATTATCTGCCTTACAGAAACTTGGATGTCTGTGGAGATTCCAGACTCAGCCATCGAACCCGTGGGGTTCTCCGTGCACCGAGCGGACAGAGCGAAAGACCTCTCAGGTAAAAGCAGACGTGGTGGTGTATGTTTTATGATCAACAAATCCTGGTGCGATCAGAGGAACGTACATTCTATCAAGTCTGCTCTCCTGATCTGGAATTTCTCATGATTCTGTGTCGACCATTCTGGCTACCGAGGGAATTCACAGCGGTCATTATCACAGCTGTGTACATCCCGCCACAAGCCAACACAAACCGGGCACTCAAGGAACTGTATGGGATTATAAGCAAGCAGATAACTGCGCACCCTGAGGCCATGTTCATTGTGACCGGGGTCTTTAACAAAGCCAATTTTAAATCAATTGCACCAAAACACCACCAACACAAATACCACACGAGGTGACCGGGTTTTGGACCATTGCTACTCTCCCTTCCGGGATGGCTACAAATCCCTCCCCCGCCCACCATTTGGCAAATCGGACCACTCTTCCATTCTGCTTCTGCCTGCTTACAGGCAGAAACTGAAACAGGAAGCACCCACCCTCAGAACGATCCAGTGTTGGTCGGACCAATCAGACTCTATGCTACAAGACTGTTTTGATCATGCGGACTGGGAGATGTTCCGGTTCACCTCTGATGACGGCATCGAGGTTTATGCTGATAGCGTAATGTGTTTCATCAGAAAGTGCGTAGAGGATGTTGTTCCGTCCAAAACAACACGGATCTACCTGAACCAGAAACCTTGGATTAATAGCGATGTTCGCGTGGCACTTAATGCGTGGACCTCCGCTTTTAATTCCGGGAACGCGGAGGAGCATAAACAAGCCAGTTATGCCCTCCGAAAAACTATCAGAGCAGCAAAACACCAGTACAGGAACAAGATTGAAGGACAGTTTAACACCACCAACCCTAGAAGCATGTGGCAGGGAATTAATATCATCACGGACTTTAAAGGGAATAAAAACTCTGCCGTGAACACCGCTGCCTCACTCCCGGATGAGCTAAATACTTTTTATGCACGGTTCAAGGGAAATAACACAGCCCTCGCAGAGAGAGCCTGTACCAAAGCAATCCAAAATCACTTGCTTAAATTACTGGCGTCCTGTTGCTCTGACCCCCATCATCAGCAAATGCTTTGAGAGACTAATCAGAAATTACATCTGCTCTGTGCTGCCTCCATCATTGGACCCATTGCAGTTTGCTTCCCACAACAACCACTCCACTGATGATGCCATTGCATCTACAATACACACTGCTCTCTCCCACCTGGAAAAAAGGAACAATTATGTGAGAAAGCTGTTTGTAGACTACAGCTCAGCATTCAACACCATAGTGCCCTCCAAGCTTGATGAGAAACTCTGGGCTCTGGGCTTAAACAGTTCGCTGTGCAGCTGGATCCTGGACTTCCTGTCAAGCAGACACCAGGTGGTTAGAATGGGCAATAACATCTCCTCATCACTGACCCTCAACATTGGAGCCCCACAGGGCTGTGTTCTTAGCCCACTCCTGTATTCCCTGTACACACATGACTATGTGGCAACACATAGCTCCAATGCCATCATTAAGTTTGCTGATGATACGACGGTGGTAGGTCTGATCACTGACAATGATGAAACAGCCTACAGAGAGGAGGTGCACACTCTGACACGCTGGTGCCAGGAGCACAACCTCTCCCTCAACATCAGTAAGACAAAGGAGCTTGTGGTGGACTTCAGGAGAAGAGAAAGAGAACAAAGCCCCATCACTATCAATGGAGCACCGGTGGAGAGAGTCAGCAGCTTCAAGTTCCTGGGTGTCCACATCACTGAGGAACTCACATGGTCCGTCCACATGGAGGCCGTTGTGAAGAAGGCTCATCAGCACCTCTTCTTCCTGAGGAAGGAAGTTTGGCTGAGGAAGTTTGGAATGATCCGCCACATATGGCGGCTGTAGAGAGCATCCTGAATGGCTGCATCAATGTCTGGTACGGCAATAGCACTGCCCACAACCGCAAAGCCCTGCAAAGTGTGGTGTGAACTGCCAGACACATCATCAGAGGTGAGCTTCCCTCCCTCCAGGACATATATACCAGGCAGTGTGTGAAAAAAGCTCGGAGGATCATCAGAGACTCCAGCCACCCGAGCCATGGGCTGCTCTCACTGCTACCATCAGGCAGGCGGAAAGGCACTATACGCAAGCAGTACACCCAGCCAGCTGTCCCGCAACTTACCTGCTCATACCTGACAACACACGGGACGAGACCGGCTCAACACGGAGATTGTAAAACCTTGCGAAGGTGTTGGGTGTTGCCCAGCCCGCTGCTCTGCAGATGTCTGCTAAAGAGATGCCATTGGTCAGAGCCCAGGAGGCCGCCACACTCCTAGTAGAGTGTGCTTATAGCCCCAAGGGCGGCGGCACATCCTGGGTGTGGTATGCCAAAGCGATGGCGTCAATGACCCAGTGGGCGATCCTCTGTTTGGAGACAGCTCTCCCTTTCCGCTGTCCTCCAAAGCACACAAAGAGCTGCTCAGAGCATCTAAAGCTCTGTGTGCGATCCAAATAGATGCATAAAGCATGCACCGGACACAGCAACGACAAGGCTTGTCTGCCTCCTCCTGGGGCAGCACTTGCAGGTTCACCACCTGATCCCTAAACAGGGTCGTGGGAACCTTGGGCACATAGCCCGTCCGGGGCCTCAGGATCACGTGAGAGAATTCCGGACCGAACTCCAGGTACGTGTCGCTGACAGAGAATGCCTGTAGGTCCCCTACCCGAGGCTTGATGGAGGTGAGTGCAGTCAGGAGGGCAATCTTCAAAGAGAGTGCCTTTAGCTCAACTGACTCCAGGGGCTCAAACAGGGCTCTCCACAGAGAGATCCCATGAGGGAATGAGGCGTGGTCTGGGAGGGTTCAGCCTCCTCGCGCCTCTAAGGAACCTGATGATCAGGTTGTGCTTCCCGTCAACTGCATCGTGGTGCGCCGCTATAGCGGCCACTTACACCTTAAAGGTGGAGAGGGACAGCCACCCCTCCAGCCTCTCCTGCAGGAAGGAAAGCACCAACCTGACTGCGCATCTCTGGGGGTCTTCGCGTCAGGAAGAACACCACTTAGCGAACAGATGCCACTTCAAGGCATACAGGCGCCTCGTCGAGGGAGGTGGTTGGCAGTTGATGTATGTCTGGACCAACACGTGCTTGTCCTGGATCAATGGCCGAAGCCTCCGCAGGGTGACCAATTCTGCCAGCAACTCGAGGCAGTTGATATGCCAATGCAGTCATGGCCCTGTCCAGGAGCCGGCGACTGTGTGCCTGCTGCACATGGCGCCCCAGCCACGCTTGGATCTGTCCATGATGCACCTGGAGACCTGCTCTAGGGGAACCCCTGCCAGTAGAAATGCCAGGTCTGTCCAAGGGCTGAACAAACGGTGACAGATCGGTGTGATGCCCACCCGATGTGCCCTGTGGTGCCATGCCCATCTCAGGACTCGAGTCTGAAGCCAGTGCTGAAGCGGTCTCATATGCATCAACCCGAGCAGCGTGACCGCCGCTGAGGACGTCATATGCCCCAAGAGCCTCTGAAATTGCTTCAGTGGGACCACCATTCTCCACCTGAACGATTTCAGGCAGTTCAGCACCGACTGCACGCGCTCGCTCGTTCACGTGCCATCATCTAACTGCAACCTGAGAAAAGAGATACTCTGAACTGGGGAGAGCTTGCTCTTTTCCCAGTTGACCCGAAGCCCCAGCCGGCTGAGGTGCCTGAGCACCAGGTCTCTGTGCGCACATAACTAGGATTAGGATTAGCCAGTCATCGAGATGTGGATGCCCACTTCCCTTAGCGGGGCAAGGGCTGCCTCTGCGACGTTGGTGAATACGCGAGGCGACAGGGACAGACCGAAGGGGAGGACCTTGTACTGGTACGCCTGGCCCTCGAAAGCAAACAAAGGGAGGGCCTGTGTCGAGACAAAACCGAGAAGTGGAAGTACACGTCCTTCAGGTCTATCACCGCAAACCAATCTTGATGCCGAACGCTCGCTAAATGCGTTTCTGCCTCAGCATCTTGAACAGGAGTCTGTGCAAGGCCCGGTTCAGTACTCGCAGGTCCGAGATTGGCCGTAACCCACTGCCTTTCTTCGGTACGATGGAGTAGGGGCTGTAGAACCCCTTCTTCATCTTTGCTGGAGGGGCAGACTCTATCACGTCCTTCCGCAGAAGGGTCCCGATCTCCACACACAGGGCAGCGGCGTTCTCGCCCTTTCCCGAGGTGAAGCAGACACCATTGAATCTGGGCAGACGCCTGGTGAACTGGATTGCCTATCCGAGTCAGACGGTCCGGGTCAGCCATCACGATGGGTTGGAGAGCGCAAGCCACACTTCCAAACTCCGGCCGAGGGGAACCAAAGGGACAATCACGTCAGACATACCGGCGGGTGGGGCCTCGCGGCGGGGCAGAGCCTGAGGCGCCACGTTGAGGGGGCTCGAGCCTGGGGACATCAAAGCACTTACCTGGCTCCGGATACCCACCATAGGACCGGTCAGGGAGGGGGGATGAGGGAAGTCCGTGGGGGATGAGTGGTCTGTTCACCACCTCCAGTGCAGCGAGTCTCCTCATCCCTGGGTCGCCCGTCTCAGGGGCGCTTCGAAGCCTACCTCGGGTTCTTAGCGGCGGGCCATGAGACGGGTGGCGTCTGTTTTCTGCGAGTGGTTCCATGCCGCGGCCGGCCTCCTGGAGTGGGCTGCAGCAGAGCTGGTGTTGCTGCCACAGGGGGACGCCCTTGGCGACGAGCAGACAGCGTGCGGGATCTTGATCCGCCATGGCAGAATGCTTTCATCTGCTTCTTAACCATCGAGAACTGCTGGGCAAAGTCCTCGACGGTGTCACCGAATAGGCCAACCTGGGAGATGGGGCGTCAAGGAATTGTACCTTGTCAGCCTCCTTCATCTCGACCAGGTTGAGCCAAAGGTGGTGCTCCTGGACCACCAGGTGGACATCGCCTGCCCGAGAGACTGCGACGTAACCTTCATCGCCCAGAGGGCTAAATCGGTCACCGAGCGCAGCTCCTGCATCCATCCCGGGTCAGAACTACCCTTGTGCAATTCTCTGCAGGAGAGCCATGGCGTGCAAGGAGGAGGCGGCCTGTCCAGCGGCACCGTAGGCCTTAGTCACCAGTGATGACGTAAGCCTACAGGCCCTGGACGGGAGTCTCGGACGGTTCCGCCAGGTGGCGTCGTTTTGCCAGCACAAGTGCAACGCAACCGCCTTATCCACCTGGGGAATCGCCAAGTACCCCCGGCAACCCCACCGTCGAGGGTAGTGAGAGCGGAAGAGCCCATAAATCAGGTCCGGGCAGTGAAATGTGCCCATCATGCACCTCCGGGAAGAAAGGAACCGGGGCGGGGCGCGGCCGTGAGTGGCGCCCAGGAACCAGTCGACGAGCCTCGAGGTTTCAGGAGGGAGGGGGGGTTCCACTTCAGCCCGACGCTCGCAGCCGCCCAGGCAAGCATGGCCGCCAGCTCCGCGTCAGCCTGCAACTGGGCAACCATACCCGAGGGTGGGAGCCCGAGTCCTCGGCCTCAGACTGGACGAGCCTGCTCTCCGATGCTGCGATCGAGAGCCCATCCACTTTGCGAGCGGTGAATGATATTGAGAAACCCGCCCTGAGACGAGCCGGCAGTCTCATCCCAGTGGGGCGAATGAGCGCGCTGGGGAATGGGAGGTCCGTAGGGGGGTTACCCGGTAGAGCAGCTCCCATTGGAATCCCCAATCGCTCCCAGTGCTAACCGACGCAACCTCAAACCCGTAGGTAAAAGGACCGCGGCGGGGAGCCTCTGGGGTGGCTTTCCCTCTAAGGAAGGAAAACCGCGACCTCAACGTTGCCATGGTCATGCTCTCGCAGTGAGAATACGACTTGTCCATGAACGCCGTCTCCGCGTGTGCAGCGCCCAAGCAGGCAAGACAGCAATCGTGGCCATCAGAAGTGGAGAGGTAATGACCGCAACCAGGAATTATACACAAACGGAAAGGCATCTTTAAAAAGACGCTGTCCATGAGTGCCACTATTTTAGAAGGAAAATATACTCTTTCAGAGGAAGAATATATTCTTTTTGTCTGCTGAAGCACCCAGGGGCATTATCTGCACAAGAGAGGGAGAAGCCGCTGTAATGCGCCATAAATCCAACAGCTTTGCAGAGGTGAATGGATTGGCGGAGGAATTCAGCTCGCTGAAACACAACCGTTCGTCTTCGAAGAGAAAATCTGAATGAGTGGTTGCGAGCCAGCTCCTTTTATACCCGAATTCCCGGGGGAGTGGCATGCAAATTCCACTCACCAATTCCCATTGGCCTTTTCTCAAAGATCAGCGGTGTTTGGGACTCCCAAGAGTGACCCCTAGTGTCACATCGACAAAACGTCAAGTGAGTGACAGATAGGGAACTAATGTTAACAAATGGAACCTTATCGTAAAGTGTTACCAGAAAATAATTGTACAACCGCATCTTTTTTATTTTTTATTATTGTAATACAGCAAAAACATGACTCTTAATGTTAAACATGGTACGCTAATGAGAATCATCATTGAAAACAATAGGAATACTAAAAGTAAAATGTCCAGATGCATTACAGTAATGAGAATTAGGGGGAAAAATGTGCTGAAGTGTCCTGAAAATAATGCCACTATGCAAAAAATCTCAATGGTCCTAAATGAAAGCTTTATTTTCTTTATGCAAATATAATTTGCTATTTTTCCATATTGATTTGGGGTTTAATATGACCAGGACATTTTCTTTACGGGTTTCGCAAAAATCACCCAAGACCCCTCTCTTTCCTTCCAATTTCTTGTCAATTCTCCACTTTCCTATATAATCTAAAAACTAAACAAAGACCCACCTCAAAAGGTGAATCGGATTTCACTAGTTGAACAATGTTGTAATGTATGTTGGTTGTTGGCTGTGCGTGCGATAAGAGAGGACAATGCAATAGAAAGGTTTGTTTCTATTTAATGTGTCTTTCACAATGGCAAGTTTTTCCTCTCTCATCATATTTAATTCAGACAGCAAGCCTCTGACCTGGTTAAATTTATAGTTGTTTTGCTGTGGGACAATAGATTGAGCAGCAGCACACTTCGGGAAACACTGAGAGGCATTATCTTTGTAGTGTAAAATAAAGTGAAAATTAATCAATAGAAATTAACACGGCCATCAAATTAGTGCAATAATTAATTGACAACACTGCTCTTGACAACAGCATTGGCTGCAACTAGCGGCAGCAAAACCACAACAGAGAATCCATGGATAAAAATCACTGCTGTAAAGCTCCAGTCCATTCAAAAGCACATGCCACAACTGACAGCAGCGAGAGCAGAGTTTATTTGCTCCAGCAAAAAGGCATTACAAGGGAAAGCCCCACTCTGAATGAGAGCATCTATGTCAATTACTCTCCCCTGATCCCCGCTCACTATTTACATGCTCACTTGAAAGCTGCAGCAACCTAATGGGATCGCTTTCACAGTGCGATGATAAGCCATATTTTCTGTGTCACCTCAAATTGAGGCGCAGCTCTGTTGAGGGGAAGAAGATTAAGGAAGCAGATGAGAAAAACAAATCTTCCCAACAGGGAATTTGAATATGAAACAAAATGGGCTCCCATTGGCAGGAGCTGACAGGTATTAAAGGCCCCATGGCAAGCATTGTTACAGCCTTGAGAGAAACATGTGATACAAGAGGGTTATAGACTAATAAACAGCAGCGTGAATACAACAAGCAGCTTTGCACGGAAAAGACAACAAAGCCTGGGAGAAAAAAGGGCAAGATATGTTTAAACTGTCAACACTGTCACAGAAAATGGCCTTCAAATTAAGCGCCATGTGGTGGCAAGGAGAAAGTGGGAAATTGCCTTTTATCACCTCCCCAAACAATTGGCGGGCTGATAACTTTAGCATCACTTTACCCGAGCACCCTATTTAAAAAAAAATGTTTCTCACTCTGTTCTCTCTCTTTCTCTTTAATGCTCTTTTAACTTGGGCAACTTTTCATGGTTCTTGATGGCTGGGCACTTTTAAGTGTTTAATGTCATGCAAAATAACTGACAACCCCACCCCCACCACTCGCTGCGTGGCTAAGCGCTACAAAGCCACACGCCATTGCCGGGATTTCTCAGACGACTGCACCAATGTTATCTCCAGTCCTGTTTATTATTGCCATTATTATTTTCTGCTTTAAATGTTTCAATAGAGAGGACAATAAGACACAGGGGAATAAAAGAAAAAAGAAAAACACTTGTGGCTGTTCCATCCATTTGACTTCTTAAATAAACTGCCTATTTATGCTACTGACAAAACAAGACTATTTACTAACACAGATCATTACAATAGCAGTACTGTTAACCCTCCTCTACCCTCATGTAATTGAGGCATTGAGGAGGCACCGAATACATTTTAGAGGGAACTTGAAAAGGCCATAAGCAAATCTTTTGGCCGCTGACAATGGTAGTGGTTCAATATGATGTAGATTAATATAGACTCCAATGCAAAATACTATGTCACCATTTTTGGCAAGATACATCCTGTTTAATTTTTGAGCAAACACAATTTATTGTCAATCTTACGTCTGTAAGAACAGCATAAACCAACCATTCAGCATTATGTGCAGAACAGGGCAAAAAGTGTGTTTAAGAACCAATAATCTGCCATTTTACTTTTGATTTATGTGAAAGTGAATAAAAGTCATTGTCGTTGTACTACCTCTAGTGTTTTTTTCTTTTTTTTTTTTTACCAGGAATCTTTCACATTTTAAAAGATCCTTAAATAATTTGGATTTCATCGATATTTAGTCTAAATTTGAAAGTCTCTGTTTACCTGTTGCATTAATCACAAGTAGGCTTGATGACACACTAAAATGACAGTCTGAAAGCTACAGTAATTGGCTTGAAATGTTGCCTTGAATAATGGTTGCTTATTAATGTGGAAGAAGGCAAATTTCATTTTTGGACAGAAAATGACGACAATGCGGAAGCAGATGACGTTGCGTCATTTGAATATCCATTCTGATTGTTGAGTTTACTGGTGAGAGGAGCCTTTATGCTGACAACCTCCTTTGGCATTCATGCAGTGACTAAAACACATCTGGGTTACCGTGCATGAAAGAAAATGTAAAAAAAATATATTTTTTTAACATAATGCATCGGAATTACACAGATTATCGGTAGTGGGTAAATTTATTAAAACAACAGATAATTTTATCACTTTAGCTGTTATGATAATTTTGAATACATTTTTAAGGAAGCTCAGCCAGTGTTAATCTTGTCAACAAAATCACTGATGAAACTGCTCGTTGACAGTTTTTGTTTTTAAATTTTTTTTTATGTTGCCAATAATAATGAAAACTAGACAAAAAAGATGAATCATGATCATAATCAAACATTTTTAATAAAAACATACTGCTGACGAAAATATTTTAAGGAACAAAAGAACAATACTGAAGATATATTAACAATGCATTAAAATTTTTTTTATTTTCAAGTCATTTCTATTTGCATTTTCAAAATATATATTTTTAAAGCAGCTTTACAGAAAATCATGTTGTAATGTCTGTAACATTTGAATTGTGTTAAAGTCCCCATTGCGCTGTTTCATTGGAAAAAAAGTAAAAAAAAAAAAAGAAAGAAAAAAAAAACGTCATATAAAGTCATGCCTTTAAATGTGTGAGAAAAAAATCCAGTAAGAAATTATTCAAATAATCCATTCTGAACACCTGTACAATGAACTTTAATTAAGGGTTAATTAACACACTCAAACACATCCTATACAGTACAGTATATCTGAGATTAACCAGCTAGATCCACGACATAAATGTAGTATTTCAACTTACATCTGCACAGATGATGAAACGAATGAACAGGTAAACTTAAACTAGGTTTTGCACTAGAATTTTGTTAGAATGCATAACTTCCATTGGGAATACAATGGTTCCTTAAAAACATACTACACGTAACGCAATATCCTAAATTTTCAAAGCTTGAGGAATTCACAACAGAGTAACTTCTAAAAAGTAGCTAATACATTAAACATATTAATCTTTAATATGTTTGATACATGTTTAAATAATTGCAAGTAGTTTATGTGTGTTTCACAATATTTGAATATTTGGTTAAAATGAGATCTGTTTGGTTAAAATGAGTCCATGCTTTAGTCATTTTGCACATTATCATCAACTAAAGTGTTATTTTTGTCGACTAAAATTAATGAGAAAAATGGACTAAAATTTTAACATGTTGAAATATTGACAACATTTAAAGGAAATTTTCAACAAAAAATTAAACTAAAATAAAACACTGTGTGACAATTAACACAGGGTTCAGCCTCCGATGACAGACCGCTTGTGTTTACCACCAAGGGGACACAAGTTGACAAGTAAAATTGCCAAAATTTACTGAAAAAAGTTGTCTAATCATAAGATAACTTATCCCTTGTCTAGGAGCGAGGACTACTTAAAGTAAAATCAGATGAAACACAACTTCCCAAGTGAGCATCGGCATTATGTAGAACACTGCAATGAGAGCTTAAATCCCCCTATCTACATACAGAATAAGGCTTCCTGTGGCTAGAGAAGTGGGATTGCATTAATAGAGTCTGTCCTCTGAGATTGTACTTAAGGTTTTATGATATGACTATCTGTAGCTAAGTGGACAGGTAGATGCTAAGAGCTTAGACAGACAAAAGGACCTTTTGCTTCAAGGCAAACTGTGTTATTATACTTGGCAGTGTTTAGAAGCCTTTGTGTATATGTGTGTTTTAGCTGAGAGCTATTTTAAGTAAAGTTAATACCTAAAACAAATGTGATGCTCATTGTCAAAGAAACTTTTTAGCATCATTGTGAAAAGTAACTTTTATAAGCTGTTTGCTTTAGTAATTCTTTCATAAGCTCTCATGTTCCAAAAACAACCAAGCAACAGCATGGTCAACAGATAATAACTAAACCCAAATACATATGCGCTACTTGGCATCTATTGACTAGCTCAACATGTGAGATCATATTAACTTGACTTGACATGCTAACTGCAATTCTCCAACTATTAAAATGTTGCCTTTCATGTGGTGGCGGATGCTGGATTCACATATACACACCTGGTAACCTAACATTAATAGAAACCTGCACTGACAAAAACCTGATTCTCACCCTATGTCTTCTCTTTCTCTTTCTTTTGTTTTTTTCTTGCCAATTATATTAAAGGAATAAGCCACAAGAGGCCATGAGTTACAGTGATTTTACCCAAGGGCGTAGAACATTGGTGTGGGGGGGGGGGTTTGGCATTTACGTCTGTTTACGGGGAGGGCATTTACGTGTTTCCATTCATCATGGTATAAATCTTGTGGGGGGGGGGGGGTACATTCCCCCCCAATAAAAAACAACATGCGTATACATAAAAAAAAAAAAAAAAAATAAAAAAAAAAAAGTTAACCCTTAAAAATGACCATAACAATAGTTTCTGCCAAAAAAGTTACGTTACTGCAGTTACTGTTACTACTGTAAAACCATAATAAAGGAATATTTATCTTCTTCAAACAGTGTAAGAAGCTTTAAGAATTTGTCTTTTTTGGTTTCCCATGAAAATGTACATATTTATTGTATTAACATTAACTGTAGTAATTATGGTATTTTGGTAGAAACTGTGGATACCATGGTACATTTTGTAAGGGTTCATCATTAGACTACTAATGTTAGCAAAAATAAATCAGTGCTGAATAAGTTTGTGGCTTTTAGTCATTTCTGTCATGATGCGGTCAATGGCAACACTAGCTTACACTAATGATACACTAATGATTTCATTTTACATTATGCATACTGCAATTTTATTTAATAATTACATACACTGTAAAAGAAAATCCTGTTTTTACAAAAAAAAAAAAAAAAAAAATAGGCAGCTGTGATTGCCAGAATGATTATGTAAGAAATACAGTAAAAATGTAAACAACTTTACAGAACAACCTTTTATAGTTTAAAACTGTTGTAATATACATGACCAAGCTGGCACTGTAAAAAACACAAACACTAACACATTTGAAATTTAAATAACGCAGTAAACATTAACTCAACTACATTAAATATAAAACAGAACACCCCAATGTATGTAACTGATATTAAAAATAAGAAACACAAAAAAAGCCATAAAATATGCCCGATTATTGTTTTTTACTGTCATTTTAACAATAATTTACAGTAAAAAGTACATGTACCCTCTTGTTAAACAATGTACATTTTTACCATTAATTATACAGGAAAATCATATTTCTTACATCTAAAAAATGTAATTTTTACAACATTTTATTGAAAAACTACTGTATTGTCTTTTAAAATATATGAAACATTTTTACTGTATATTTACAGTTAATATTCGTTAATCAATTAAAGTTTTTTTTTTCTGTAGCATTTTTACAGTCTTTTACCATTAAAATTACAGACATCTTTTACAGTGTGCAGGTAAACTGTGATCAAATCACTTTAATGTACAGCCTCTCGTGGCAACAGCAATATGATATGAAAGACACCAATGTTCAATAAATAGTTGTAGATTTATGAACAACAATGAGAGTAAACAATTCTTACGCCAAGTAATATAGATCATTAGCCTAATTGTTGTTTGTTTACGGCCAAGCCACATAGCAAGTTTGTGCAGTAAAGGAAAAGTTCTCCTAAAAATGAAATTCTGTAACTAACTCATGTCGTTCAAAACCAGTATGACTTACTTTCTTCTGTGGAACACAAAAGTTATTTATTACATTTATACATTTGGAATGTTCATGCTGCTCCTTTCTATGCAAAGACAGAATGGTGACAATGGCTGTCAAATAAGATTTTCAAGGACAAAATTTTAATAAATAACAGCTTAAATTTCAGGCCATTTCCACACTAATACGTTTTCATTTGAAAACACACTGATTTCGCTACGTTTCCGCCTCTGTCACTGGAACAGCATTTTTCTTCACTGAAATACTCTCAAAATGATGACAATAGCAAACTGATAGAGTTTTCAAACTGAAGGACACAGAGTTTTCAAATGAAAATGGATTAATGTGGATGTGGCCTCATGGTGTGTTCACATCATGTTGGAATTACTGTAATCACGAGTTGGCAACTCAGAGATTCTACTCAGAGCATGGTCCTGGGACCTTGGAAGTTATTTGTTTCTATGACAACACGCCAAACCGGCTTTGTTGTCGACAACAGCAAAGTATTTATCAGTTCGTTAATTCACCTCTACATGTTACTGCAAAATGTTTAAAGGGGTCATGACATGAGGAGTTCAATTCCATTTAAAAAAAAAAATCTTTTCACATGTTCATCGTAAACACAAAAACACATTGTAAGTTTCAGAAGTCAAAACTTCCTCCTCACTGCAAAAAGAGCATTTGTTAAACCAAGCTGCCAAAATCGTTCTCTAATTCCTCCACATCTTGATGTTACACTGTGGTAAACATTTGCATTTGACTGCCTCTATATCAACATTTCAAAGCCTAATTTACCTTACCACTTAAGTAGCTGTCCATAGCGGTGAGCAGTGAGATGGCAAGGAGAGAGCAAGGAGTCAATCATAACAGTGGGTGTTTACATTCAAGTCTTAACAGTCAAGTCCTATAATGCCGTGTGTATCAAATATTGTACACAATGTTTGACGGATCCTGTTTCACTCTCTGTTCAAGCTGAAGAGCCAAGAAACCTGTGGTATGTAAGTTTCACATGTTTATGGCACCATCAAGTGTGAGGGTCGGCAACCTATGGCACATGTGCTAGCATTGGCACACTGAGGGGTAATCACTGACACGCCAGCAACGGCAAGAGAGGAGTAGACTATTTTATTTATATGAAATTCCGCACCTGCATTCCAATCTACATCTTGATGTAATCCTTCCTCATTATCATGCAGCATGTTTACATAAACTGAATGGCAGGCTAAACAAAAAGTTAAAATGTGACTAGACTGCAGTATATCCAACAGACTTGTGCAGCACGTGCAAGCCATTCGCGCATCACAAGCCGGCAGCACTTCATGTTCGGTTAATCGCGTGAGTAAATGTGCCCGCTTTGCTAAGGTCAGTTTGCGCGGATGACAGCCTACATTCCATGTTTTATTTGTTCCTTTTTGCTTTCAGAACAACACGTGATGTAATAAGGAAAACACCACTATTAATCCATGAGATTTCCAACCCAGGAAACGGGTACACCCTCCTTAAACCATGGTCACTCTCAAAATTACATTAAACAATTAGTTTAGAGAAAGGTGAAAGAGGTGTCGGCACAGCCATTGACCATGAAAATAAAAAAGGTTGCTGACCCCTGATCTAGTGGTTATTTGTGAAAAAAGTGGTTTCAATGTTCATATTGATCTATTGAAAATGGCAGCGGACTCTTATTTTGGGTTATATGTTAGGTTTATTTGCAGCTCACCAGCTACACTATGATGACATTTCACAGCTGTACCATTTAAACTTTTATAATAAAGTGAATTAAAATCTAATATTTCATCAAAGGATGGCCCCATATGTATCCACAGAGGTATGGGCTAGGCCACGAATATCCACTGACCCTAGAACCGCCCCTAATTACAGGTAGTAATGGCATAATAAAATGGCTCTATGAAAACATGAACGTTTTTTGACAGGAACGCACAATCATTCTGTTCCTCACACAAAGCTTTTGTTTGTCTTGAGAAGACTTGGAATATAGCGCATGAGTCTTATGGACTACTGTTATGGTGCTTTTGTATGCTTTTTGGAGCTTTATAACCCCTGGTCCCCATTCACTTTCATTGTATTGTATTGTATGTGTTCCACCAAAAAGAGAAAGTCATATGGGTTCGAAAAAACATGATGGTGAAAAAATGATGCCAGAATTTTCATTTTTAGGTGAATTCTTTAATATAGAATGTATGGTCACACTTGTGTTTTTATTTGCTATTTACAACACGTCAATGCGGCTCATCCAGTCAGAACCTGTTTTATAATTATCTTTATTTGTGGTACAGAGAGGCCATTTCCAGCTGACTGCCACATGAGCACAAATAAATACACGCACACACATACGCATGCACACACAGCTAATAAGCACGTGTTAAGCGGCTGCACTGGCTTTTTCCATATACATGTGTATGCAAATATTCTATTCATCCTTATTTTGCATATTTGTTGCCCAAAGTCCCCCGTCCTGCTGTTTGTTAGGATTCTATTAGAGATCCCTGTTTAATATTAATACCCGACACTTCAAGTTGTCCCACCCCTTTCTATTCGAGATCATGAGGACTCCATTGAGATATTCTGTCTAAGAGTCTCATGGATGACAGTATGCCCGCAGTTCCTCCAAATTGTTTTGATGGTCTTTCCCTCTGGCAGTCTTTAAAGGGGGTTTCAGAAAGGCCTGCCAGGCATGGCGAGCTGTCTTATGTGGAGGGGAAGGAGGGGGTTTCAGCAAGGCCATAACCATGTCTTGAACATTGGTGGGGACCAAACCATTTTGGGGGTGGGGGGTCACGGTTGTTGAGGTCACAGTTATAATGGTCCTCTTTGGTCCTTTTAATATAGTAAAGGCTCTGAATGCAATAATTTTCTGAATAAATGCTTGAAATGCGATAAAGGCCCAAAATTGTTTAATTTTTGGTTTTAAAAGATACATGTATTTTTAAAGTTCACACAGTACAAGACAAACACTGTGTCTGCATTGCTAGCAATTTGCCTGTTTCAGTCATCTTTCTTTCATTCATTCTTTTTTTTTTTTTTTTTTTTGGTGCTATCTCAAAGAAAAGATGAATATAATTTTAATTTCTTTTCATCACTGATGTATCTGTAAAATAACATGACTGTGTCAGCTGGCTAGCAAAAAAATAAAAAATAAATACAAATAAAAAATACACAAAATTAGTTGTCCCTCATTGTTTTTTCCTCCCTGTAGAATCTTAACACAATATTTTCTTCAAGAATCCTAACAATGCTCTTTTCCATACAAAAACAGTTCATATTGACCACTGCTGTAAAGGTCCAAAGAGGGGGAAAAATAATTATTAAAATATCATAAATGTAGTCCAAACTGTACAACACAGAGTTGTTGTAAGGCCCCAGAAAGTTTGCCCAGAATATATTGCACAAATCATATGGACTACTGTTATGATGTCTTTATACTGATCCTTTAATAGTGCTTTACAGTATTTGCCCTTTTTGAAGCTCGACAGCTCCTGCTCACTATAAACTGTTATTTTATGGAATAGAGCTGCTTAAAATATCTATTTTTATGTTCCATGAAAAATCCAGCATATGGGTTTTGAACAACATAAGGGTGAGTAAATAAGTGAGTAAAAGTACATTTTCCATTTTTAGGTGAACTACTCCTTTAACTGGTGGCTCATTTTTTGAGCACAAACATGACAAGACATATTCAAAATAAAAACAGTCTCTTATAAAAGAAGACCCTTAAGAGATGCTGTGCAAAATTCAGAATTAATTAAAGACAAATAAATTATTTAGAATATCTTAAATTGATTTTAAACTAATAACATTTGCTTTAAGAACATATGACACTGCTGCCAAAACCTAAAAGCAAAATAGAAGTCACAAGTCACAGGTCTTACCATGTTCTAGTTCTGCTCTGGGTAATAACGCTCTACTTTGTGTGTTTTTATTTTTGTTTTTTTGTTTTTTTTATAGATAATTTTCTTTTCTAAAAAGCTTCTTCAAAAGCCTGCCAGATTACCACATTCATTCAATTCCTTTACATTATACACACATTCGCTCTTTGTCTTAAGCCTGATTCACTGAAAACTGCTCCATTAATGTATTCACATTCACAATTATGAATGACATAAAAATCACGTACTGTACATGACATATTTTAAATTCAAAATGGCGAATTTCGCCAATCGTGAATAGGTTGTGCCACTGGAAATTACTGTTGGTCTGTACAACATTTCAATCATAAAACAGTGGGCAAATATTGCATGTTTATTTTGATACTTACATCTCACATGACACTAAGGGCGTACTCACACTAGGCCCGGTTGCCTTGTACTGTGCCCAAGCACGATTGTCCCCCCTCCCCACTCCCCCACTGGTCTGCACTCACATTGCACTTAACGTTCTGGGCCTGAGCACGCTTACATCATTACGATGTGACTTATTGTTTTGAAGAAAACAGGAAGAAAAGCACTCTCGCAGAGCTCAATGGAGTCCATCATTGTAACGTTACTTTGTGGCTTATTTTGAGTCGTTTGGGGTGCGGTGAAACACACCCCTCTCACATGACTAATTGTTGACAGCATCGTACCACTGGAATTTATCCTTTTCGTCCGACGAGCTGCCAGATTTATGGAGTGCATCCCGTACCTTCAGATACTGAACCCGCAGTTTTTTCAGCTTATCACGTCATTGCTCAATGGTGTTTTGGTATCCACGAGCAAGAAGACAGTCGCAAATTTGACCAAATATCTCGTAGTTCTTGTGTGTTGTACCCAGTTGTTCCTGTATACTCTCGTCTGCCCAAATTTCCAGTAAACACTGCACCTATGCTGTAGACCAAAGTGATCCCTTTGCCCAGTCGCATCATTGACATCAAGTTTCGAGTTCCGTGCTCGGTCACGGTTAGCGATCACACTAGATGCCTGAGCCAACTGAACCATGCCCGAGCCAACCTCATCAAGCGGGCCAAGTCATGGTTCAGCATACTGTGCCCGGGCACGGTATGGAGGGATCACACTGGTCAAACGAACTGGACTTTGGGGGTCAAACGTGCTCGGTCACAGCACAGATTGCCTAGTGTGAGTACACCCTAACACTCTTAACCTGAACTGCATGCTGATACGTGGCGCTGTGATAATCCATGAGGTTCCCGCTTAGTGTCTTAAACTTGAGCCCCGCCATCATCGATTTGATTGGCTCATATGACATTGTTGAGCATGTTAGACTACTGAGCATGCTAAAAAATTAACTTTTTTAAACCATTATATTATTTCTGCAACAACTTAATGACAATTAGATAGTGGTGCATAATGGACTGCAGCAGAACAGCAACAAAGATATCAGTTATTGGGGGGGACAATCTGGCCATATCTGATTACTGGGGGTGGGGGGGGGCTTGTCCTCCTCAATGTATATTGTGGTTATGGCCCTGGGTCTCAGTATGATTTTGTACATGGTGAGCGCAACACCCTCCAGGGCCCCCTCTTGCCATTGTAGGGGTGTGGGGGTCGTCACTCTGGGTTGACGGGTAGCTGACAACCATAGCCGCAACCTCTTGGCAGTGCACTTGCATAACTGTACACACTTCAGCATGTTACACGATCATGTTCTGACAGATGGAATATGGGATGTAGTCATTTCACATTTGGGGGAAACCTTCATAGGGATTTCCTTTGGTTTGACAGCATTTACATTATTTGGACAGTGGGTGGCTACCTTTCAGAATCTAAAATGTAAGATAGTTTTAACAAATTAATTTGTTTAATGTTCTAGTCACTACAACAGTACCATACTTCCATGTGCAATTTCGTAATTTTGATGACTTGACAATTATTCTAAAATGTACAAAATAGTAATAGTAAACAAAGAGATGCATCCAAACTTTTGACTGGTAGTACATTTTTCTCTATATTTGATATTTCTATCAATGACTTTAAAATCTACAGTAGCGCAACAAAATGGGCTTGTTTCCCCTGTCCAGAACTAGTGTTGGAGTGATGTGACTAGGGTGACCATATTGTGGTTGTCCAGAAAGAGGACACTACATTGTAACATGTATATATTTAAAAATGTATAATATTTTTATACATTTGAAATGTGTAAACCTTAAAAAAAAAAAGAAAAAAAAAAAGAATGTAGACTCTTGTTTCACCCCTCTCATATCCTGATCTGTGTTTTGTTTTTGTATTTTCTGAATTTTTTTAGCATTGAAGTACCAGCTTTACAGGTCAAGTACCGAGGTTGCACTACAAATATCGGAGGAAGGGGTTGTAAAATTTTAATCATGGGCTATTTTATCCATCCTATTAGTTTCATTTCCATGATAAGTAATATATTTCAAAGTCAACATTCCTTTCGCAACTTACGTTATTTATGATGCTGGTTGAGAGTGCAGAGCACGTCTGGTGACATTTTGCCTACACACATACAGTGCGTGACTGTGCGTGCAGAAAGCAAGCGGGCGGGCAAGAGAGATAGAGAGATTTTTTTTTTTTTTAAAGACTGCACACTTAGGGTGCTTCTCAAATGGAAGGCTGCAGCCTAGTAAGGCTGTGTCCGTCCTAGACCAGTCCTTCTGAGGCTGTAAGCTAGACTCCTCCTCAGCACTCAATGCTAGAATGAGACAATCTAGTACGTGTGCATGGCGATCTATAAGCTTAGAACCATGTGATATTTTACTTTGTTTAGAAAACCAATACACTTCAGAAAATGAGAAATATGTTCTTAATCCCTTAATTATTTCAGCTAAATATTTTATTCACAAAGCTAGAGTCACTCAAAAAAGCCTTTATATAATACATTTTGCAACACTGGTCTTAGAATTTATACTTAAACCCTTTCAAATATGAAAAAAACAGAACCCTAGACTTGTATAAAACTTTTAAAGCTTTTCAAATTCATGTAATTGCCCTTTTATTATTATTATTATTATTATTATTATTATTATTATTATTATTATTATTTTGTGCTTTGTATCTTCTTATTTGTTGTATTGTCTAAACTACTTGCATCTTTTATTTTTCTACATATTGTCTTGGTGCAAATATGAATAAAAACTTGAAGAGAGAAAGAAAAAAAAAAAACGCGTTATAAAGGTTTCCGCCTCCATGGTCACGGAACTAGTTTTCCACCCTTAATAAAAATAATTTGGGACATGTGCAAAGGATTGTGGGTGCTTGATGATGTGGCAGCCAAGATATGCAGCCTAACGAGGCTGAGCCTTCCGATTGAGAAGCACCCTTAGACTGCCACTCTCTATTAGAATAATCACTTATGCACACGTGAACACAAAAACTGGTGCGGAGTATCAAATACACAGAATGTATGAGAGTCCTAACTGCACGTCAATATGACGAAAGCCAAATCCTGGACATTTATAGCCAATTTTGAAATCACGGCCGGATGCTTTTTTCACGTCCAAAAAAGAGGACATGTCCTGCAAAAAGAGGACGTATGGTCACCCTAGATGTGTCTCAGCTGTATTAGACACCACTGATCCAGTGAGGAAACTGTCTGATGATGAGTAACACAATGAACAATGGAAATTTATGTCCCAAGGCTACATATACTGTAAGTTGTTTCAAAACCTACGAAGCTCCCTACCTCAACAGCACTTACAACTGTGTGTGTAACTGTGATGTGCAATCTGATAGAGTGTGTTATTGAATGGTGTGTTCGGGTTGTGATGTATAAATATCTGCGTTCAGAGCTGCAAGAGCTGTCACTCAGAGGGGGAAACAAGTCCTAACATGCTTAACAAATTGTAACGAATTCACACGATGGGCAAGGAGGAAGCTGGGATCGGCTTGACAAACACTTATACATTTATTGCTTAAACATAACATAAAACAACTTCACGTGCTGCTTCCCCGCAGACACACCGAACACACAGACACACACACAGCTCTGTGCGTCTCTCCCGTCTGCCACTGTCTCCTCTCCTTAAATACTCTCGTCGCCCCTCACTGGAATACAAGACCGGTGTGGCACAAAGGTGGTGAAACTCATTCACCACTTCCCGCCTCGCTCTGCCCAGACGCCGCTCGGCCCCGCCCTGCTCGCCACATACCCCCATCGCCAAACTCAGGCCAGGGAATTCTTCCCATTTCTAGGGAGGAAGTGTTGGAGCATCAGGATGGCCTCCGGGTCTGACCCGCACGTGTCTGGGAGTGGGAACAGGATGGGGGGGGTGGGGTGGGGGTGGTGTGGGGAATAGAGGGAGAGAGAAGAAAGCAGAGAGAGGAGAGAGAGACAGGCTTGCCGGCACCAGACATGTTGTCACCTGGTCCTCAGCCACTCCTCTGTCCCCTGGCGGACAGCAGCAGTTCCTCCGTCCCCTGGCAGACGGCAGCGGTTCCTCCAACTCCCGGTGGACGGCAGCGAGTCCTCTGTCCCCTGGCGGACGGCAATGGCTCCTCCGCTTCCTGGTGGATGGCAGTGTTTCCTCCGGCTCCTGATGGACGGCAGCAGCTCCTCCGCTTCACGCCGGACAGCAACGGCGAGGACTCCACGACAGTGCATCCTCCTTCCCGGGTTTCAGCACCAATGTAAGAGGTATCTACTTTAATGGAAAGGAGGATGCAGGAGACGGCGAGATCCAACTCTAAAAAGGTAATTTATTTTCTCAAGCATAAGCTCGCTTTTCAGTGCAATTTTAATAACAGCACAGTCTCAGTACGTGCATGGCAGCTCTCCCTCTCACTGACATCCAGCTCGCTCTTAAAGCCCATCTCCACTCTCACTGCAATGACAAACATCTGTTAGAGACAATCATTGCCAGGTTATGATTCTTACCATTCTCATCTCCTGATCTCGCTCTCCATTCACAAGCCGGCGCTCAACCATGCCCCCACCACCACACAGATATTGAGGATATTCTGGAATTTTCTCTTGAATTTCTACTATGAATGAGAAATAAATATACACAAACTGCATCATTTACAAAACCTTTCTGTTGCTTGTTATGCTGTTCACACACACATTCACAACCTTCTGATTGTTGCGTTTGATCTAGATAGCACACACACACACACACATACACACACACACACTGACAGCCACACTCACCCACACAACATAATTTTTGACATCACTGATCTCCACGTGGCAGCCAATTAATGTAAGTTTAATATGTAAATTATTATTAATCAAAGCTTATCAAACTGCTTGCTTGTCAAAATGGCACATCTGCATATTTGGATAATTTTACATTACGAAAATTACTTTTACAGTGCACACAATAAAGCCACAAAAGCCTCTCTGAATTACACATATGTGGACCTCATGTGAAGGGAAAAAAATGAGACCCTTAACAGAGTAAAATCAATAACTGTGGTAAACCATAAATGCTCCACGTGTGTGATTTATGACGGGTTTGAAACTATGCTAATCTGTTAACAGCAAAGGCACCATATGGATCTAAACTACAAACATCATTAAGGCAACATGCTAGCTTTCACTCTTTCACAGATGATTTCATTTTCCACAAACACTGATAAATGACACATCTTGCTGACTGACAATTTAAACAAAAATAAGACCAAGTGGGTGGACGTGCAGTAACATCTACAAGAGCAAGATAGAAAATTTGACGAATGCTTATAAGATAAAACACTGCTTAGAGCCCTGAAGCATCGTCACATCTGAAGGAATGGCTGAATTTCAAATGGCGACCTAACAAACAAGCCTTGGGCGACTATCCTCACAAAAAGAAGATAGTGTAACATCTAACAAAAGTGAACAAAAAAATGTCCTGATAGTTTTTCTCAATGCCATCTCGTTGACATTACCTCAACACCCACTGCTCAGCTCTAATAGCCACTGGCCAGTAACAGACACCCTATGAGTAGCACTACAGAAAGCAGAGGGTAAAAAGACAAGAAGTTTGATCTTTATACCTGGAATCAACTTTTTGTCTTTCCGTAACAGCCAAACAAGCTATCTAAACATGCAATAGAATAGACACCATACACAACCTGCATATTTTTCAGTAGGCTATGATAGTTGAACATTTCTATGTGAACTATAGATCTACCAGGTCCACATGGAATCTGTGCCCGTACACTTTTTGAGTGAAAATAGCATTTAAAGCAGAGGTGCCCACACAAGGGCCAAAGTTGGCCCGTGATGACCTTTGATTTGGCCCGCCTTGCCATAGATGTCAAGATAAAAAAAAAAAAGAAGAAAAAAAAAAAAAAATGGCATTGATGCAGCTCTTAATTTTTAATGAATCTTTTTGTTTTAACATTTTTTGTTTTATTTTTGCATTACAAAAACTATAGCTTATTTGAAAAGTAGAGAGTATAAGTAATTTAATTTTTAAAAATGTAAATGCGTACTTCAATGACGTGCTGACTCCGCAAAACTGCACAGAACTACCATGTGTTCAATGTGAGATTCTTAAAGAGACAATAACCATGTTTTAAGAGACGCTTACATTTAGTCGTTTAGCAGACATTTTATCCAAAGTGACTCACAAATGAGAAAGAGACACAACATCCATAAAAATTATATTGAAATCAATGATGTGCATTGTGCAAGTATAGGGCACTTGATGATTTTAATTTTAGAGTTCTGTGTGTTTTGCAGTATTAATATTTAATTTTTAAATAATACAGTTTGATATATGCAACGTTTACTTTTGGCCTACTGCCCCCAATCAAGTTTGATTTCATTTTACTTTGGCCCTTCATAGGAAAAAGTTTGGGCACCTCTGATTTAAAGGAACAGTTCACCCCAAAAAAAATTATTCTGTCATAACTGACTCACTGTCATGTTGTTTCAAACCCATATGACTTATGCGGAACACAAAAGAAGAAATTTTAATGAATATCCCGTTCCATCTTTTCAGTACAATGGCAGTTGATAGTGAATCACTTTAAAAGGACCCAAAAGCAGTGTTGTGTAAGTTACTCTAAAAAGTAATTAATTACTAACTACTAATTACAACTTCTACAGTGTAATTAGATTACTGTACTAATTACTCTGTCTGAAAAGTAATTGCATTACTTATTACAAATTACTTTCTAAAACCCTTATTAACCTCAACCGGATGAAAAATACAAGGATAGACATGAAACTGTTCTTTTAATTCTTTCAAATAAATAATATAAAATCAAATAAATTCTTAATGAACTGGCCAAAGAATTTAAGAGGGCAGCATTAATTTAGAAAACATATTTAACATTAGATGTTAAATTTCAATTTTTAAATTCACTATTGTTTTATATAGAATTATTATAGTCTATACATTATTTATCGCAATTACATCAGAAGTAACTGTAATTAAATTACTTAAAAATTAAGAGTAATCCCTTACTTTACTTTTTCAATGAAAAAGTAATTTAATTACAGTAATTAATTACTTAGTAATGCATTACACCCAACACTGCCCAAAAGTATCATAGGAGTAATCCATTTGACACATGCATCATATCCTAGGTCTTCTGAAGACATACAATTTTAGTGAGAAACAACCTGAAACTTGAGTCATTTTTAGTAAAAATCTTGATGTCTGTTGTAGTTATCCTCTGCTGTGCCAGGGATGGTTAACAACAATTAAAGTGTGTATCAACAATTTTTGGTTATCCTCTGTTTAATCAGGGAAGGTAAACAACAATTAATATTATTATATGTAAAGCACTTTGAATTGCCATTGTGTATGAAATGTGCTATATAAATAAACTTACCTTGCCTTGCCTTACACACTATGCAGATTTAAAGGTGCACTCAGCAATTTTTTCCCCATTAAAAAAGTTTTACTCCTAAAGAAATGAATTGTAATTTTGAAACAAATGTATAAAATCATGACCACACACATGAGACAAGGACTCTAGTCTTATCAGTAACCTTATAAATGTTGCTTTATTCTACATGGGGCAGGGGAGCCCTCATGGCGGCTGCCATTTTAGAATCACATGACCAGCTGACTACTACCCACTTAATCTCAGTAACCGTCTTGTTATTGGACACTTTCACTCTTGGATTAAATTAATCATGGCTGATTGTGAATAGTGAATTTCTACAATGGTATCTGCAACTAAAAACTATTAGTTTTGAATTACGATGCATCCACACCAATAGGTGTCACTGTAAGTCAGAGATGACACAAGCAAAAATTTAACGTATATGCATTTGTAACTACTTGAACTTCTCAGCAATGAGTTCGATTGAGGAATGTGGTTGTCTCATAAATAACTGAGATTTGTCACAAAATAGTGTCGGCTCAGGCAGGAAACACTTCAAATCTGAAGCACCATCTCCGCAAGCATCACCCCACAGAATTTACGTAGATGAATGTAATTGCCTTGCCTTGACAAGATGAATGTAAGAGAAAATACTGTATATAGGATAATAAATTATAGATCCCTTTTCATAAAAAAAGAATACAGTGTTACATGATTTGTAATGACTCATTAGGTTTATAGATAGGCTAACAACATGTATGTGCTTTCCGACACACTCACACATGCAGCAAATGGATTTAAGCGCTTATAGACCATTTTAAGGATATAAACAATAAGGAATCTAATGATTTAGAACACTACTGGCCTTGAAGCACTTCCGGTATCATTACCGGATCCATTAAACAAGGCTCAGAGTCAACAAATTTCCCAAAAAGCAACAAACATTTAGCTGAAGTGACTCATCCAGATGTGTTGTTGAGACTGAGCGTCTACATGAGAGAGGCGATGAAATTGTATCATAATTTAGATGCTCACAATTATTTCCTCTGCAGGAATATTGGATTGCTCCTATTATAATCAATGAAGTCGTTCAATGAAGCTGTCTGAATGACCTGCGGACAAGGTCATTATTACAATTAGTTGTTGTTTAAATGTTGTTCACCTGCTAGAGATAATATGTGTGGTATAGTTGTTAGTACTGCACATATCCAGCCATCTTGCTTTACTGCAGAGGTTCATGCGTCCATTTGTGGCTGCTTTTTTGGAGATCTAAACACTTTAATTCCCCCCCACCACCCCATCAGATAGCCCCATCCCAAACCTACACCACTGGCTTGGCCAAAGTTGATGAGTCGGACTTGGAATGCTTAAAACAATCAGAGTAATGTTTTGATAGCGCCACAGTGTTACACTTTTCGGTAAATTCAACCAACAAAAATGTAGTTGTCTCTGCTTATTATGCTGGGATGCAAGAAAGTACTTTAACATACTTTAACCAAATAAGCTCTTCATTTGACTGAGTGTCCATTAAAAATGGATTCTCTGCATAATTTGCTAATTCCTATAAGGAAGCAGATAACACGAAGACGGTTCCACTAATGTAGTTGGCACGGCACCCAACAGACAACAAAGTACTATAGACAGCAGCTATTGTCCCCCAGCAATTATCGTCACGGTAACAATAGTATCTGTGACAGTGCAAGTATGCATGTGTGTATGCATGTAGGAACGCAGACTTCTGTTTAAGCCTTATCACAAATGGGAAAAGGGGTTACAAATAAGACTTCTTATTTACCAAAAAATGCAGTAAATGATGAAAGCCAGCACAGGGGAGGGAAACAGGCCTTATTATTTGTGCTCAAACAGCAAACTTTTTCCCAGGTTTAACAATTCAGCAACACGGAAACACTTTCCATTGAGGAAAGAATACACTCACAATGAATAATTTAAAAGGATGTTTGCTTATCAGGCCCACGTTGTGCAAACTTTTAAAAGCCAGTGTGCGTTTATCTGCAAGCACACGGTTTGAACAGGCTACACTAATGTTACTACTGAACCAACAACATTCCTCTAAAACAATCATCTCTTCATTTCCTACCCAATCTGTCAAAGGAAAGTATTTCGCTTAAAAAAAAGAGGAGAAAAATAACTTGCTTTCGTCTTCCCAAACAGCCAGGGAGTCTTGCACAGATGAAACAGAGCTGGAGCGGCGTTTCATGTTTTGTTTGGTTAACGCTGTTGCAAACTCTCACAAACTTGCGTTACATGCTCACAGCTGGCTTTGAGTTTGGAAGAACTATGGAGAGAGTTCCTGCAGGAAGAGCTGAAATCACAGGCCCAGCGTACCTTTGTGTCTTAAACCCGTCAGATGGGAGCAGAACCCTTCTCTAATCTACTGCTCCGTGCGTTCTCTGTTTCTTTCTCACAAGTTGGGGTGAGAGCTTAGCAAAGTCACACCAGAGCTCTGAAGGGCCTGGATGAAAGAGATGCAGCCAAGGAGTAATCCAGCCAGCATGAATGAGACCAATTTTCCCCAACAAAGTGCTCTTAAAGTCAACATGAAGTCAAAATTGACCCAGTTTCTTTGCAGGTTCCTGGGGTTATTGTGCACAATTCATTTGTGCACATTATTCCAAAGAAATCATTTTTTTCTTTGTATGCCTTCATTAAAATGTATTAACTTGCTCCACCTCTGACAACAACTTTTCTTTTCAGCTGACATCACCAAGCCCTCCATGGAAAGATTGTGGAGACAAACATTGTTGGCCAGTTTCATGAGCCAAATGATTGCCGATGGCAAAAATCAAGTTCCGGCCAACATTTTTATTGCTGATTGTCCTGTTTCATGCGGAAATATGTCAGAATATGTCAGATTATATAAGTATAATGAGTTGTGAATAGTGTTTCCTATTGACTTTAATACCCATACACATTTTAATACACGTCTGTCTTTGTAATTTTTCATAAAAATGTAACAACTTGCTCCACCTCTGAAACAACTTTACCAATTCCTCTTATATTTCAACCCCTCCCATCCAACCACCTCGCTTAAATTCTTTGTGTAACGCCCACTTTTAATGATCAAATAATTTCCTACTGAATAATATCAAGTTCTGTCCTACCCTCTTTTCACCGAATATCATGTTTCACTTGGAAATACATCATATTACAAAAGAAAAATGGAGGAATCTGTGTGTGTGTGCACAAGCATTCCTGCTTGCTTGAAAATTATGTATATTGATTTTGCTTTAACGCCCCCCTGCATGAGTGAGTGTTTTTCAGGTTATTAGAAGGTCCAGAGGCAGTCGTTGCTGCTAAACGTTGGGAGCGGTTGGGAAATTGTTCATTAACATGCAAAAGCCAAAGTGGCAGCTCTCCAAATATCATCCCAAAACAGCCTCCATCGACATGCCATGAGATCACTAACGAGGTGCCAATACAGATGCATTACAGAGGCAGAAGAATACATGGGCGTGGGTGGAGGTGTATATAACATGCACACACGGACTCTGCCCGTCCGCTTACACTGGTCTCTATGTGTTACACTAATCAAGCACTCCTCAATGAGGACTCTCATGTGCACAGCGCTGGGACAGAAAGAGAGAGAGAGAGAGAGAGAGAGAGAGAGAGAGAGAGAGTGTGTGAGAGAGAAAGAGAGAGGGACATCAGAGAGAGAATGAGAGATGGCACAAGAGATGGAAGAGACTGGGTGGTGTATGGTGACCTCCCAGAAAGAAGTTTGCTTATTGTTTCTCACTTTCGCAGTGCTGTCTATTAGGGGCATAAAATCAGAGATGAATGTGGAACGGGTGCCAGGTTCAATAGTTGACAGCTTTAATTTCAGATTCCCAAACTCTGTCCATCTGGAAAGGTTGACAGCCACCACAGAGCAAGCACTGAAGTTATTATTGTTAACAAAAACTATTACGATGTTGAAAACTAGCATTACCTAAAATGAAAATAAAAAGGGGAGAACGAAAGATAAACTGACACTAAAAATCTGCATTGCAATATCAACGAAAACAAATTTCATTTTCATTAATGAAAACTATTATAAAGATGAAACTAGCAGTCAAATTTCTTTTTTGTTAACTAAAATGAAAATATAAATGGGAGAACAAAAGCTAAACTGACAGTATAAATCTGCACTACAATGTGAACAAAAATGACTTTTGTTTTAGTTTTTGTTTTGTTAACACAAAGAAAATTAGAAGAATTTTTTTTTTTTTTTATGCAAACTAAGATTAAAATAAAAATTGGAATACAAAAGCTAAACTGACACTATAAATCTGCACTACAATATGATCTAAAAATAATTTAATTTCAATAGTTTATGAAAACTATTACGAAATCGGAAAAAACTAGCATTTTTTTTGTTAACGTAAAATTAGCGCATCCGTCTCAGTGAAAAATTAAGACAACATGAAAGAAATAAAAGTCTTGTTTAGTCCTCAAAGTTCTTGAACATATTTCAAAGATTCTATGCCACAAACTTTGGCAAATGCAGCAACTATGTTCTCCCTTAAAGGAAGTGGATCCCATCCATGCTGCTGCTGCTATATTACAAATGCCTTGAAAATGCCAGAGTGATGTAGTTACAGAATTATTTACTAGGGATGGTCATTTTACTTGAAATTTAGAGGGCTATACTTTCATGAGAAGATAAGATGCGCGGGTTCACGATCTCAGATGTGGATGCAACTGGGATTCGTCCTCCGCCACCCGGACTGAGATGAATCACTACGCGACCACGAAGACTAAGAGCGCATTGGGAATTGGGCATTCCAAATTGGGAGAAAAAGTGGAAAAAAGCTGCCCGTAACTACTTCTCTAGGATCAGTTTGCATCCGAACTGCTCTGTGTTAAAGCATTTAACATTCAACATTTGGTTGAGTGAAACTCGAATGATTTATGTGTTAATACACACTGCATTAAAAACAAAAAAAATCAGTAAACACTTTCAGGCAGAGAGATTACAAGACTAGTCTTCCACTGGCCATGGCATGATATTCAAGGTGAAATACTCGCTCGATTCACTGACTTACGCCGGGTTCACACATCCTCTATGAGCGAGGCGTGAGCGGTGCGTGTGCAGTGCGGTCGCGTTGGACGTTCACATTGGCCACGTCTCTTCGGCAAGAAAGAGAAGCGCCTCTGCGCAGGAAATAAAGTTATCTATGGGGTCCTACACCAAATTTTTTCTTTAATAAGGTCGTAATAAGCTGAGGTTTTTGCTGCTTCAAGGACAACAGCGGGCAGTCACATGCACTTCATCTTTATCAGCACACTTGGGTGTGATTGGTTAATGCTGTGTCTAAACTGAACATCTATATACACAGAATGGCAAAAGGTCCGGCAGTTTATTTTATCTTTACGTTATTTATTTTATTGAGTTGTTTTTGTGTCTTTTCTCTAATCTCCTGATTATTCAGTGTTGTACTGCACCCAAAGCCGCTGAGCTCAGCGTGAGCCGCGCAGCAAAAATGGGCTCAACGGCTCAACGATCTGATCATTGCCGCGTCTGGAACGCTTCTGGGACGCGTCAACTCGCGACTCACGCTTGCAGTGTAAATGGTGTCATCTGTTAATATGGGCGCTGAAACGAAAAGGAGCCGCTCACGCCCCGCTCACGGAGGATGTGTGAACCTAGCGTTATGCAGCTGAACAGCTCCGTGTTAGAGCTCCCTGTAACTGGGAGAATGGGATGAGAAAAGCTGTCTCTGGATCAGCAGCTGCAAGCAATGTTCCACATCGATTGTGTACGCAGAGTAAATGTCTTAATTTTTTTAAATATTCAACATTTTTGTTATATGATAAACAAGGAATTTGATTCGTGAAACATCAAGTTTTGAAGACATTTTGGTAGCATTAAAAACGATTCCATTCAAGTTGTATCAACATGCGCGTTTGCAGTTGTTTGCGATCAACCAGTGGCGTCTGTACGCACCGTGGATCAGCTCAAACAAGTGTGCACTGAGATGACTTAAGTGAAAAATATTCATTTATTCATCAGACTTATTCCTTGAACACGTTAGACTGGCATTCCCCACTGAATTTTGTCCTGACTTCTGAAAAACATCTCAAGTTGACTCTGGCATTGTAGATGGGCACTGCATATGATGACATATGATGCAGGTTCAAGTGTTGGACTTTGCTGCTTTAGGTAAGACAGTGGTTATTCTTCATTATTCATGTTGGCTGCCATGTCGATGGACAAACAAATCATGCATATTCCAGTAATGGAGTCTTTATTATAAATATGACGTTAAGACCTACTGATTGTAGACTTTCTAAATATCTGTTTGTTTAGTATGTTTTTTGACATGAGTATTGTACAGTAGCTAGCATGACCTGTAATGTCTCCACATCAACACTTTTTACGAATAAAAAAATCCCACGGCACAACACTATCCCACATAACCATCGTCGATAGTTTTTTTTTTTAATGTATTTATTTACCGTATTGTCCGGAAATAAAGTCACATCTGACTATAAGTCGCACCGGGTCAAAATCGCGTTGTTGACAGCAGTGTTGTAGTACTCAAGATCGGTCTTGGTCTCGAGACCACTTTTTTACTCATTCTTGTCTCGGTCTCTGACAAAGAGGACTCAGGATTTTATTTCAAGACCGGTCAAGACCACAACTGGATATCACTAAATTGCCTGTGCATTGCCTGATTTATTTGTTAACATCATTACTGTGATTGGATGTAAAACTTCCTGCTTCAAATGCAAGCAATAACTTGACTCATTTCTAATTTGAAATTTTTGTTACTGTTAACGGCTGTCACCCCTCCCCACCCCACTTCACACGCACTCCAAGAAAGTGAATGCGGGAGACAGGAGAAGAAACTGTGGCTGTCTGAGAGATGTCAGCCAAATCTTCTGTAATACAATTTGGCTACCTAAACCAGTTTCCCAACAACTGTGCCCACTAGTGTGCCGTGAAAGATTGTCAGGTGTGCCATGGAAAATTATCAAATTCCTCAAAATAAATAAATACAGTTTTTTTCCCCAGTATTTTAGTGAAGGCATAGAGATGGTAGAAGAGTTTTAAAGTTGACAATTCAGTATATTTTCCATTACAAAGTATTTTATGCAACCAGTTTAAATATTTTGTCCATCATAACATTATTGTCCTAACAAACTGTATTCTGCTGTCAAACGCAACTCCTCACATGCCCACAAAATGATGCTTCATCATCACACCTGTAGTAAAACATTCAGTCAGTGAACTGAATTAATGAATAGAATTCAACAGGTGTATTGTTTTACTCACAGACTAAAAGCTGTTTATTTGTGAACAGCATAGAGTTACAGATGTTATGAACATATGTGGCTTACTTGTCACGTTTCTCTCATGAAACATAAAAAGAATATGAGAAACTGTTACATACGATTACTAAAAGCAAATTCTCCTGTTTTAAACAAGTCCAAAAACACTGTGATGTGTAGATTCTGAGATACTGTAATCTTCATGGAGCGCGTTTGACATCTGAACCATTGAATGGAAGCCGGGCAGCTGCTCCAGGGTCCTAGTGCTGGATCCAACCTCTGTCAATGCGACTTATGTGTTTTTTTCTGTCTATCAACAATGCGATTTTGACTTATAGTCAGGTGCGACTTTATTTCCCTAAAATACAGTAAATAAATAAATAAATAATAAAACATTTATTTGCTGTGCCCTTGCAATAATTAATTTGCAAGAACAAATCTACAAATTGGAAAAGACACAAATTTGTTGGTTTTTCATTATCCAATTAGCACTCTTGGCATCTGTGACCTCATTATACAGGGTCCCTATGTTACTTGTGTTATTTGCATAGCTGAATTTCAAACAATACAAGCTCATGCTACTAAGACAGACAGAAAACATGGACACGTTCTTGAAAAGGAAAACTATCGACGGTGGTTATATGGGATAGTGGTGTGCCATGGGAATTTTTTATCTTAAAAAGGGTGCCGTGGCAAAAAAAAAAAAAAAAAAATGGTTGGGAAATACTGACCTAAATCACAAAGAAATCTGCAAAAAATCGTGCAAAAGAAAACACACAGCAGTATGTAAATTCTGCAATGCAATGTTACCGAGATGGCTGGGACAACGTCAAACATTTATCGGCACTTAGAAAAGAAGCATAAAGAAGGATAAGCTAAGTGTAAGTGATGCTAGCAAAGCTAGCTAGCTAACGTTAGCAATCTGCCTGTTGCTGCATTCCACTCAACTTGGAAAGTTACTATATTGTTTAAGAAAAGAAAGAGAAAATGAAGACTTGAGTATTGAATAATTGTTTGATATATTCAGTACTTAATGATGGTTTCTAGGGGAAGAGTGATCCAGAAAACCTGATGTGATGCTTGCACAAAAATTTTATTGTTTTAGGTGGATGGTTAAGTTGATTTCAGCTCCTTAGTGTTTGTTTGTATTTGTTTGCTCATAGAAAACAGGAAAATTCACACACATAAAATTCACCTCTGCTGTGCCTTTTGATTATTTTATCAAGACATTTCTCATGGTACACTGATACATGCGTGCACACACACACACACACACACACACACACACACACACACATATACTGTATATGGCAATAAAAGAAGTGAATGAAGAGGAATCTTCATTTGTTTTCTGCAGGTGTTTCTATGGGAATGTGGATCTTTCAGATCAGTTTGAGGAGTGCTTATGGTTTGCGTGTTCCACATTTTATCATAAGTGTGTCATGCAGTGTAGGACTTGCACTGGTCTGGTCTTGGTCTTGACTCGGTCTCACCCTGCCTTGGTCTTGGCCTCAACTTGGTCTCAACCCCTCAAAGTCTTGGTCTTGACTCTGTCTCGATACACTCTGGTCTTGGTCTTGACTTGGTTTCGGTTTAGGTGGTCTTGACTACAACACTGGTTGACAGAAAAAAACCCACATATACAGTAAGTCGCATCTCTGTATAAGTCACACTGACAGAGGTTGCATCTGGCAGGCACGAGGACCCGGAAGCAGCCACCCGGCCTCCATACACTGGTTCAGATGTCAAACGCGCTCCGTGAAGATTACAGTCCCTCGGAATCTACACATCATATCGAGGTGGTTATGGGATTGTTTTAAATGGGAGAATTTGCTTTAATTAATCATGTGTAACTCATCTTCTGTTTATGTTTTATGAGAGAAACGTGACAAGTAATCCACATCTGTTTATAAAATCTGTAACTCTATGCTGTTCACAAATAAACAGCTTTTAGTCTGTGAGTAAAAAAATACACCTGTTGCATTCTATTCTTTCATTAACATTAGCGACTGTGGATATTTCTGATATTTGCAACCCTCTTTGCGATGCATTAATTATACGGTTCACTGACTGAATGTTTTTACTATGAGTGTGATGAAGCATCACTTTATGTGCATGTGAGGAGTTGCGTTTGACAGCAGAATAGAGTTTGTTAGAACAGTAATGTTATGATGGACAAAATATTTAAACTGGTTGCATAAAATACTTTGTAAAAGCAATATATTCTGAATTGGCAACTTTAAAACACTTCTACCATCTCTATGACTGATGTTTTCATCTGTTTTGGTGCACGTGTTTGACCAGCCGACATCAGTTACGTATAAATGATGTATAGGCTAGGCCTATAAATCGCTTGGACTATTAATCGCAGCACCTTTCAGATGATGAAAAAAATTCACGGTATTTATTTATTTTGTGGAATTTCATCATTTTCCATGGCACACCTGACAATCTTTCACGGCACACTAGTGTGCCGCGGCACAGTGGTTGGGAAACACTACTCTACATATCTCTTGTATTTGTATTGAATGCACAGCAGAAGAGAGAGTGGCGATGAGAAAAACGTAATGCAAAAGTAACATAACGCTTTACTTTCCATAAAAAGTAACTTTTTAATTAATTTAGTAATTTTTTTTAAGGAGTAACGCAATATTATAATGAGTTACTTTTAAAAGTAACGTTACCAAACACTCTTCAGTTGTAATTGAAAGATTTGGGTGAGAGAATCAGTTTCATTGCCCACGGCAGGCAAAGGCACAAAGGAAAATCAAATTGTAATATTCAAGAAGTGTTTTTACTAGTCAAATATTTAAAGCTGAATGAGTACTCGATTAAAAGATTACTTCATCACATCCCTAATATTACAGCATAACGAGGCAGCAATGGCACATTTAAAAAACAAAACAAAACACAAAGTCAAATTTTCAAAACTATGATTACCTGACTGGCACATTCCCTTTTTTCTCCAGATAGTCCTACAGTCTGCTAAATGGCCCTCGCCCCAACGCCCTGGCTCTGATCTGTTGTTTTCTCTTTGTCCTTGTTGCATGCTTCAGCTCAACTGCTTTTTATCAAATTTCACAGCAGGTCCACTACTCTGACTACTCTCAGGTTTCCATTCCAGATTCCTTCTCTTTCACTCTCCTCTTTTGTGGTACAGAGAAGGCAAGATCCCTCCAGGTGCTTGGATTGTAAAGTATTATTGATATACTGAATGGTGCTGGGTCTCATAAGTGGGTGACTCTGAGAGGAGAATTCTGTCGACCGAAAGGTGTTGCTTCAATTGAACTGAAGGTTTGAAGCACAAAACATTGATACTTTGTAGTATTCATACAACCATAAAGCCACTGGCATCCATTGTGTAAATCAAGTAAGGAGTTTGTCTTTGCAATACAAAATTATTTAAAAAAAAAACATCCCTCAAAATGCAGGGTTGTAAGACACCACCAGTACACAAACAAGCACTTGTGTCAAATGCATGTCTCCACAAAGGATGTATGCAATCAGATCTCTAAAAAGAGAATAAATAAAGATGAGGGTCTGCAGGAAGCGCATTTTGATTTACTCCGAAAACATTCATAAACTTTGCTTGTCCCATTCACTGACCAAGGACAAGGTCTTACTGTAGAAGTATGCTGGTTTCACATAAAATCAGTTATATTGCTCTTAGCCAGTGGCGCCTGCAGCTGTACGGCCATATGCATTGTGCGTACCATGAGCGCTCAGAAAACAGTATCGGGATATTTATGAATACAGAGAACAAACAGCGCTGGATACAGTGGAAACTTACCTACAATCAACTGAAACAAAAGGCTTTCTTTTTGAGAGGTAACTTTGAGAAACTTCTGTTCAAACTGAACGTGTTTTTGCATCCGCTCGCACTGTTTTTCAGTTGTTTTCCTTGTAAACATTTGCTAGATGGATGTCTTTTGACAACTGCGTCACGCTTCACTGTGTTTTTAGCATCTCTCATAGGAACGCTGCATTTTTAGACGCTGTGTCAAGTTAAAAGAACTTCTTCAATGGATTAAAACACATCTCGAGACACCTGCGTTCTGCTCTATTTGTTGTGGTGCGTTTTGCTTTTTTAGCGCAAAAACGCGTCTGTCTGAACGGGTACTGGAAGATATGCTTTAGCCAATAGTTACATGAATGCTACCCATACTTGAGAAATTAAAGCAAATGCTTATCTCAAAGTCACCAGAATTGAACAGAAGAGCATGATATAAGGTTTATTAGGCAGATTTAGAGGTCTGGAACCTGACCCAGACCCGACGGGACCCGAGAACTCAACAGGTTTCTGAAGTAGGACTTCGGGTTCAGGTTTGTATAAATGAAAAAATAAACAGGCCTACCAAACTTGTTTCGTGCACACGCTCTCACTTGTAATCACACCGAACGTGTTTTTGCGTGCATCTGTTCTGTTTTCCCATTGTTTAAACACATGCTGGACGAATGTCTTTGACATTTGCACCGCATCTCGCTTTTTCTTCAGCGTCTCGCGCAAGACCGGCACATTTTAAACACCATGTCAAGTTAAAAAGAACTTCAAATTTTCAAAAACGCATGTTGAGACACCTGCGCTCTGTTTCATTCTTTGCGCTGCATCTAGATATTTTTTGGCGCAGGTATCACAAAGATTCAACATTCTAAACGAGTTAAGGCTGCATAGAGGGGACTGTTGCAGTGTTTCATTTTATTCCAGATTGTTCTGCACCAAGTGATTTTTCATTAAATAAATGGTAAGTCATTGCTTTTCCCCCCTTCTGCTCTAGTGTACTTAGGGGCTGCTGTGCCTTGTTAAAACTGTGTATGTTTACTGTTTCAGTAGTGTTACAAATGTTGCCTATATGCTTACATAAAATACTATGCTAGGAGAAGAAATTAGATAGTTAGCGATTTCGGGTTCAGGTCGGGTTCGGGCTTAAAATCTAACGGTATCGTTCAGGCCGGGTAGAGTCGGGCCACAGGGTCCCGGGTAAGGGTCGGGTTTCATTTTAAGGCCCGTGCAGACCTCTACGGCAGATTTCTGTGTGTACCCTCAGATTAAATCCTGCAGGTGCCCATGCTCTTAGCATTGTTTCTTCTTAGTTCACACACCCAAACTGTTATGCTAAGGCACACAATAAAGGCATGCCAATGAATGGTGACATTCTTTTTTCACTTCTTTGCTTTATGTGCCTGTATTTCTTTTCTTTTACATTTTATTTTGCTTTGATGAGGACACAAAGTTCGCCTGTAAAAAGAACATGGTGGGTGGAGGTGATGGTGGTGGTGGGGGTGGGGGGTTAGTTTTCAGGTTGTGTGTCTGAATCACATCAAATACACAAGGCTTCTCGGTTCAACAAACAGAAAAAAAATCAATCTACACTGCCCAATAGGTCTCAGACTGCAATTATAAAAAAGCAGTAGCAGCTAACAATGTCTACCTTATTGCACACAAACTACACAAAAGGACAAAATAAGTAGAGAACTGGGGAAAGACAACATACATTGTGCGACCACAATGTAGGGGCACAGAATAGTGCCCCTCTGCTGAAATAACAAGCAGTTGTTGGTCATTAGATGCCAAATGTGCTTGCTGTTGATCTCATAACTGGGACAATGGCCAGAGGTTTGACAGCTTTTGGGCGGCTAATACGCTGTCATTTTTAGGAAAAATACCAATTTTTTCCACAATCCTTTCTTAAATACTTCGCCTTTACCAAATAAAAATATCCTTGATAATCTATGTCTTTGCAGAATATTCACGCAGATAATGGGCTTTTATAAAAAGTTTATAAAATGTGTGTGTAAATATACCCTGCATATCTCTACATGTCTGTGTATGCTTCCTGTGAGTGGAAAAAACACAGCTGCAATAAACACACTCTCAGTTACCTTTGCAAATAGAGGTCAAACCTCTTTCTCAAGAGCTGGGGAAGATAAAGTGTACCTGGGAGATACTCCCAATGACAGCTGTGTTATTTGTGTAGCCACTGAGGAAAAACAGACCTCCAAACTGCAGCAAAGAGGAAAAGAAGAGGAAACAGCGGCCAAACTCATGCACGCCATCTTTTTTTAACACACCTACTCAGAGAGTTATAATAGTTTTGAAATAGGTAACACTTTATTTTGATGGTCCCAAATAGATATTTAACTGACTATAAGTGACTTATCAACTGGCTTGCTATAGCTAGTAAACAGTGTTTCAACAAACATTCAGTAGACTTTCAGTAGCCTGTATATAGATCTTTATTAATGACTTTTTAATGAACTGATGTTCTCAACAATAATGTAAATAGGTCATTAATAGAGATCTATATACAGGCTACTGAAAGTCTACTGTATGTTTGTTGAAACACTGTTTACTAGCTATAGCAAGCCAATTGATAAGTCACTTACAGTCAGTTAAATATCTATTTGGGACCATCAAAATAAAGTGTTACCTTGAATTATTTTATTTAGTTGGTATTTCTAATGTATTTTTAATGTTTCAGCTATTTCATTTTTGTTAGTTTCAGTTTTAGTATTTTAGGGCTGTCAAAGTTAGTGTTATCGCTATCTAGTGGTTTTCATGTTTAATGATGGTGAGCAGAGCCGTTTCTGACCATTTTGGCATCCTAGGCAAGATCGCTAATTGTCTCCCGGGTGGAGCAACCTCATCCCGTCAGTCCATGGTCCGGTTTGCATTGCCATTTTAACATAACAATAAAAGTTTGGTGTTTTAGCTTTCATTTAAAATAATAAAAGTGCTCCAAGCCTGCTTTGCACACATGCCAGTCAAATAAATAAATAAATAAATAAATAAAAATAAATTACAGTAATTATTCCTTATTTAGAGCACCGTCCATCAGGGGTAGAAATATCTCAGTGTGTGCTTTGATGAGACCCAAGCAAATGTGAAACTCTAGTCGAGTGCTTTGTCTCCACAGCAGCCCAGAGGAGGAGAGGAGAGGCCAGTTTAATTTTCTGCGCTTCATTAGTTAGTGAGACCTCTGGAAGCACCCCCATTGGGCCAGCAGCATGCCACCACACTCACAACTATACACACACACACATAGCCCTCCACCTGTCTCTAAGGGTGTTCACTGCCATGCTGATTAGCCCCACCGACACACGCACGCACTCGCACAGGTGCACACATACAGTTCAGGTGTGGCTCGAGGCAGCACGCATGCTTCAACTCAATTGCTTTTTATCAGATTTCATAAGGGAGCCATTACCTCTGTCTCTTTACCTTTTAGGCTTCGGTTACCCTGCTATCTTTCTCCGTTTTTTTGTGCCGCTGGGCAGACGCATGCATGTTTAACCATATATACATTGTGAGTGTGAGAAGGTTAACTGTATAATGTTAACCTCCTGTGGCTCGCTCCAATTTGGCTGAATTGGAAATGCTGGAGCCTTTAACACCAGCAAAGATGTTCATATTTTCTTTTTTTAGCATTTGGCTACCTTAATTCTTTCAAACACAGAATGCCTCTCAATTGTTAGTAAAGCTAACAAAAATTTTTTATATTTAATTACCCCAAATATGATTTTGCATTGGTTTATTTTGGCTTATTCTTAATTTTAATAGTTTGGTTTTATAAATAATTGATTGTTCTTATAGTCTAGTTTTTTTTTTTTTTTTTTTTTTTTTTTTTATAGAAAGGTTTCAATTAAGCATTATTACATGAGCAAGAGTGCTATTGTCCTGAATGTGCCGTGATTCAGCAGTTAGAAAGTGCTGATATTCCAAACAATCAGTGTTGGGAACCAGTGTAATCTGATTACTTTTTGTAGTATAATTAATTTTAAGTCAAAAAGTACTGTAATTCAGTGGGGCCTGGGTAGCTCAGTGAGTAAAGACGCTGACTACCACCCCTGGAGTCAAGAGTTCGAATCCAGGGCGTGCTGAGTGACTCCAGCCAGGTCTCCTAAACAACCAAATTGGCCCGGTGGCTAGGGAGGGTAGAGCCACATGAGGTAACCTCCTCGTGGTCACCATATTGTGGTTCTTGCTCTCGGTGGGGCATGTGGTGTGTTGTGCGTGGATGCCTCGGAGAATAGTGTGAAGCCTCCACACGCGCTATGTCTCCGCAGTAACGCGCTCAACAAGCCACGTGATAAGATGCATGGATTGACGGTCTCAGATGCAGAGGCAACTAAGATTCGTCCTCCGCCACCCAAATTGAGGCGAGTCACTACGCCACCACGAGGAAAAGGGGTACTGTAGTTCATTACATTTTAAATAATTCAAATCAGATAACAGTTACTTGCTTTAAACTAAAGTAATTGCTTTTAAGTACATTACTTGGGTTACATATATTTCTCAAAATAATATTTATGGAGAAACCATTTAAAACAGGAATTATGTTCACATGTACATCAGTTTGTTTCTTTGACGGCTGATGGAAAAACGACAATGAACAAAGAGGAAATAGACATTTTGAAATCGTTGAGTGGAAAAACAAAAAATGTAGAAAGTAATTTAAAGTAGAAAAGTAATTTGTAATGTGATTGCTTTTCACAAGAAGTAATCAGTAAAGTAATCTGATTAAAATTTTAGAGAACTGATTAGTAATTTGTAGTGCATTACTATTTTTTAAGAAACTTATCCAACACTGCGCACAAACAGCACGATTACGAGCATGATATTGCTTTTATATATAACAATTCAAGAAATGTATGTAAATTAATATTAAGTGACTTTCACTAACAAAAACTGAGTTTCAACTGAAGCCAAAGCAGGATCAACTGTTGCTTGTCGTAGAGACTGACAGTCTGTCTGGAATGCTGTGAACACAAAAAAGCAGACAGATACGAACAGTAAAGCATGGTAAAGTGGTGCTGTTAATAATGTACTAAATAAATACTAAATATCAGCACTCTTGTAACACCATTTTTCCAATCAGCAGGGAAGGCTGGAACTAACTGCTGTATAATTCAATTTTTATTGCCAAGACATGTCGTGACCGGCACTTAACAGAGCTCCATACCAAACCTCAAACTAATATTGAGCCTTTTGTTTTTTTTGTGTGTGTCTAATACGAGACTAATAAGACTATAGTTAAAATAGCCAACATAATTCACCTCCACTAAAACCTATAGAGAAATTAAAAGTGCTGCTTCCGGTCTGAAGAACTTAAGATCACTACCGCAGAATTATATAACATTTCCTCAAACATCTAATGAGAGTCTGGGCCTGTGGCCGGGGTGAATCTAGGCTGGCACAGAGCTGGATGATGGCCGATGATACAGTTTTAGGCAATGTCAGGCATGGGTGCCATTTCTGTAATTGCTTTGAGGATAATCCACTTTAAACAGAAAAAAATTACCTAGTACAGCCATTACATCTAATCCCATGGCCACACTTTGGTGGCTAAAGGAAGAATATATGAGAGAGAATGACTGTGATGTTGATAAATATGATGTTATATTAACACAGGACACTCACCTTTCAGAGTCAGACAGGAAGTGTACTCAAAAGGTCACACTTTCAAACAAATGTCAAAATTTGTTTTTTTAAAAAGATAGATAAATGGGAGTGAAATAGAAGTTTCCATACAGTATATGGGTGTTTCTTCAAATTCAGGCTCTTTTAGCACTGTGAACTTCTAGAAAGTGAAGTCTCGTTAAAAAAGTTTTCACACACTCAGTTGTTTTTTTAGTAACAATATCCAAAATTGTACATGGATCACAGGAGATTTAGGTCATTTTTGCCATTTTTTTTTTCTAAAAGTCATGAAAATTCCCAATAAAGTGACATTTCCACTACATCTCAAAATCTGTAATTTTTTTAATAGAATTCCAAGGTGGAAATGATGGTGATTTTTTCTTAATAAAATGGCAGATTCCTTTGTCTTGCTAAGGCTAATTTCATAGCTAACATTTTGTGTATCCGAAATACACACACTTAAATATTTTTACACCTTTTGCGCAATTTGGCAGAATTACAGCTTGATTGGAAATGGCGCCAAAAGCTCACAAGAGATGTTTCCTTAGATTTTTTCTTTGTTCCCTTCTAAAGCCAACTTTTCTTTTTTCTAGCTGCAACCACCCCACCAAACACACACACCCTTCACACACATACAAAGATTGCACAATGCATCCACAAAGCATGCATTTATCTCAACTGAATGCATGGGAAGGCTCACAGCAATTAACACTCACTCACACACGCACACACATATGAGCCATCTCGACCCTTCTCCCACTATTGCAAAAACACACACTAATAATCTTACACAGACGTGTGCATTCACTCTCACAAAGAATCCCTCGCAAAGACAATGTGCAACTCTGCCAGCGCATGCACACCCACACTCTCCCTCTTTTGCTATGTATGTGTGAGTCAAAGACAGAGGTGTTTATGAGTTGGCTGCTTGAGGCGGAAGTGGTGCTGTTCTCTGACCCAGGCCTCAGGGGAAGGTCAGATCCTCTTGACCCCTGCGTTCCATAGGCCTTGCCTGCAGCAGCGTCAAGCACTCGCGATATGTCCCACTACCAGTAAAAGGCCACACAGAAGTATAGTATTGTGAAGATGCAGTGTGTGAAATTATGATTACCTGATCTGAACAAAACGGGCAAAAAAAAAAATCCCATAGACTTACACTGAAGAAGGGGTTCGAGCCATATCTAGGGGACAAAATATCACAGAGACTTAAGATTGGGCTCTTTTAAACTGGGCCAGTAAACAACCACACAGAACACTCTTGCGACACCTAGCTATCGTCTAGCAATGATCTAAAAACCACTCAGTATGCAAGTTCCTAAATATGCTTTCAGTGTATAGCATACTTAGGAACTGCATAGCCGCGCAATGGCAAACCACCTACAACCCTAGCAAACAATTCACATTTCACAGAAAATGTTACAATCTAGTTTAAATATAATAGTCAAGTGGGCATTAAAAACCTGCCATCAGCACTGTACTGGAAATAAGTATTTACTAACACTGAACTCTCTAATCATATCAATTCAAAATCAAATCAAATCACTTTTATTGTCACACAACCATATATGCACAAGTGCAACAGTGGGTGAAAGTCTTGGGTGCAGTTCCGAGCAACATAGCAGTCATGACAGTAATAAGACATATAACAATTTACAATAAATATCAGATTTACACTACACAATTTACATATCTAATATACAAATAATTACACAACACAATAATAATATACAATATACAGTATACAATACACACAATATAGAATACAAATACAATAAAAATAGAATATAAAGTATATATAAAATATACAGTAGGTTGTATTGTACTGTATTGACATTCAGGCTGTCAGTTGATAGTCAGTTGCCAGTGTGTTGTTAAGAGAGAATATAATTTATGACAGTCCGGTGTTAGATAATAAGATTAATAAAGTGCAGTGCTGATGTATACTGATCATGAGAGATCAAGAGTTCAAAAGTCTGATTGCTTGGGGGAAGAAGCTGTCATGGAGTCGGCTGGTGCAGGTCCTGATGCTGCGATATCGCCTGCCTGATGGTAGCAGTGAGAGCAGCCAATGGCTCGGGTGGCTGGAGTCTCTGATGATCCTCCGAGCTTTTTTCACACACCGCCTGGTATATATGTCCTGGAGGGAGGGAAGCTCAACTCCGATGATAAGTCTGGCAGTTCGCACCACCCTTTGCAGGGTTTTGCGTTTGTGGGCGGTGCTATTGCTGTACCAGACATTGATACAGCCATTTGGGATGCTCTCTACAGTGCTGGTGTAGAACCGTGTGAGGATGTGGTGGTTCATTCCAAACTTCCTCAGCCATCTCAGGAAGAAGAGGCGCTGATGAGCCTTCTTCACAAAAGCCTGAGTGTGGACGGACCTTGTGAGTTCCTCTGTGATGTGGACACCGAGGAACTTGAAGCTGCTGACTCTCTCCACCGGTGCTCTATTGATGGTGATGGGGCTGTGTTCTCTGTCTTTTCTCCTGAAGTCCACCACAAGCTCCTTGGTCTTACTAACATTCAGGGAGAGGTTGTGCTCCTGACACCAGCATGTCAGAGTGTGCACCTCCTCTCTGTAGGCTGTTTCATCATTGTCAGTGATCAGACCTACCATCGTCGTATCATCAGCAAACTTAATGATGGCATTGGAGCTGTGTGTTGCCACACAGTCATGTGTGTACAAGAAATACAAGAGTGGGCTGAGAACACAGCCCTGTGGGGCTCCAGTGTTGAGATGTTGCTGCCCATTCTAACCACCTGGCGTCTGCTTGACAGGAAGTCCAGGATCCAGCTGCACAGCGAGCTGTTTAAGCCCAGAGCCCGGAGTTTCACATAAAGCTTGGAGGGCACTATGGTGTTGAATGCTGAGCTGTAGTCTACAAACAGCATTTTCACACAATTGTTCCTTTTTTCCAGGTGGGAGAGAACAGTGTGTAGTGTAGATGCAATGGCATCATCAGTGGAGCGGTTGTTGCAGTAAGCAAACTGCAATGGGTCCAATGAGTCAGGCAGCACAGAGCAGATGTAATCACTGATTAGCCTCTCAAAGCATTTGCTGATGATGGGGGTCAGAGCAACAGGACGCCAGTCATTTAAGCAAGTGATTTTGGATTGCTTTGGTACAGGCACAGTGGTGGATGTTTTGAAGCATGTGGGGACTACAGACAAGGAGAGGGAAAGGTTGAAAATGTCCGTAAAAACACCACGCGACCCGGAATGCCATCTGGACCCGTGGCTTTACGGATATTCACCCGTCAGAAGGATCAGGTTACATCCGCTAAAGAGACGGAGAGTGAACTAACCTCTGGTTGGGGTAGATCCGTATTGTTTTGGTCGGAACAACATACTCTATGCACTTTCTGATGAAACATGTTACGCTATCAGTGTAAACCTCGATGTCGTCATCAGAGGCAGACTGGAACATCTCCTAGTCCGCATGATCAAAACAGTCTTGTAGCGTAGAATCTGATTGGTCCAACCAGCACTGGATCGTTCTGAGGGCGGGTGCTTCCTGTTTCAGTTTCTGCCTGTAAGCAGGCAGAAGGAGAATGGAAGAGTGGTCTGATTTGCCAAATGGTGGGCAGGGGAGGGATTTGTAGCCATCCCAGAAGGGAGAGTAGCAATGGTCAAAAACCCAGTCCCCTCGTGTGTTGAAACTGATATGTTGGTGGTATTTTGGTGCGATTGATTTGAGATTGGCTTTGTTAAAGTCCCCGGTCACAATGAATGCAGCCCCAGGGTGTGCTGTTTCCTGCTCACTTATACTCCCATACAGTTCCTTGAGTGCCCAGTCTGTGTTAGGTTGTGGGGAGATGTACACAGCTGTGATAATTCCCTCGGTAGCCAGAATGGTCGACACAGAAGCATGAGAAATTCCAGATCAGGAGAGCAGAAAGACTTGATAGAATGTACGTTCCTCTGATCACACCAGGATTTGTTGACCATAAAACATACACCACCACCTCTGCTTTTACCTGAGAGGTCTTTCGCTCTGTCCGCTCGGTGTACGGAGAACCCCGCGGGTTTGATGGCTGAATCTGGAATCTCAGCAGACATCCAAGTTTCTGTAAGGCAGATAATGCAGCAGTCCCTCGTTTCTCATTGGAAAGAGATCTGCGCTCTCAGCTCGCAGAGCTTGTTGTCCAGAGACTGAACATTTGCCAGTAGAATGCTGGGTAGCGGAGGTCGATTTGCGCGACGTCTTACTCTGATGAGAATGCCGGCTCTATGTCCCCTTTTCCTTCTGCGTTTCAGCGGCCGGGCAGCCCAGACAAAGGGCTCCGCTAGCATGTTTGTAAACAGTGGGTTGGCATGAGGAATTGGAAGTCCGGTTTTCGGTGTGCAATTGCAGAACCAATGTCCAAAATTGTTTGTCTATTATATGCAATAAGGCAGACAACATCCAAGACAAAAACATAAGAACTGTAAACAAAACAAACAAAAAACTGCAATGTTGTGTCGGAGCTCACAACGCAGCAGCCATACTCTGCGCCATCTTGAGTGGCTCCGGTGAGTTTGTTTTGTATGTTTTGTCATTTTCTCTCCCTCATGTCTCGCAGGCGTGGCCAGCATGCATGATCGGCATTTCCATGGGAACACGGATTGTTCTCAGGGGAACGCTGATCATGCCACTGATTAGAGTGCCGAGCAACACCTGTTCTCCCCTAATTCACTCCCTTCTTAAGCCCGTTTTGTTCTCAGTATCTTTGCTAGATTGTTATTTGATGTTGAGTACTAACCTCACTCTCTCTGCCTAGCTGGTTCTGTCTCGTGTATCTGTTGGTTGCCCACATGTCAGGTGTGTGGTTGCCTTCCAGTATTGCTGCGTGTCAGCTGGTTTTCAACAGAGGATACCTCGTCTCTGCCCGCGTGTCGGGAGTTAAGTTCGCTCATCTCTGCTGGGCGTTGTTCTGCATCTCACTAAGCTTCAATGGACGATTCTTTGAATCTGTTCCTGACTTCCACAACGCACACACTCATCCTACGAACACACTCTTCATGGATTGCCCCTTGTGCGACTACGATGTGCACCCCATTGGAAAATGATTCCCGCTGCTGCAGTCGGTGTTGGGATTTTCTATATTCCTAAACCCAGTGACTGCTCATTATTACGGTTAATAAATCGTTTGAAATGTTCCTCTGCTCTTGGGTCTGTTTGTCTCACTATCATTCATTACACACAAAAAATGGAATAAACAATTTAGCACAAAGTGTATAAACCTTATGTTTATACCTGGTTAAACTGCTCAGTTGTGCATATTAACTGAGAGAAGCCATTTGCTCTTATTGAGTTGACAAACTGTAGCTGTTTTCAACAGTTAATTAAAGCTGAGGTGTGTAATTTTTTGCAGCACTAGCGTCTCAAAACAGAATTGCAAAAATAAACACTCCCTGCATCTGAATTGCGTACTGTCGGAGTATATACTGTATTTGATGAAGGATGCACTTTTTGGTCTGTAAACAGTACGTTCTTTAGGTATGCATGCGAGTAGTATAAATATACTCCAGATATACTTAATCTGGAAACATGGAAATTGACCTGTGACCCTAAATATATGGCGTAAAACAACAACCACCAAAATAATCTATTCTGGTTTTGTTAAACAAGTACCATTTAAGCACAAGGAACAGCTTTCTTGGTACATGTATATGACTTGCTATAGAAAAAAGCCGTCCAACTCACATTTCACCGCCACTTTTTTAAATCCAGCGCTTTGAACGTGACGTCTCCTCAGGTCCCATGGGATTATGGGAACATAAAGTGTCCAGTTTATCCGCACTTCAGAATCTTGCCAGAAATAGTAGGTCATCCGGGTATTTCTCCCTTACAATTTTATGAAAACTGAGGAATCGGACATACTACTCTAGGCATACTGTTTTGGCATACTATAGAGTAGGGAAGTATGGCTATTCGGACGTATGGCTATATCAGTTACACACTTCAGCACTAAATAATTCAATATTTAGGGTGACCATACGTCCTCTTTTTCCCGGACATGTCCTCTTTTTCGGACCTTAAAAAAGCATCCGGCTGGGATTTCAAAATTTGTGAAAATATCCAGGATTCGGCTTTAGTTGCATTATGATGTGCATGTGGTCTAATACTTCATTGTGTGTGCGCGTGTATTTGCATTGCTTTAACCCATCTTTGTAAGTCCCGCCTTCTCGCAAACCAATTGGTCGATTATAAGAGGCTTGCAGCAACTATTGGCCAAATTCCTGCCTGTCAATCTCACCGCGAACGCGCAAAGTGCTGTTATGTTCGGCATCAAACAGTTGCTTGACAGTAGCAGCAAATGACAGCTGAGTGGAAACAATGCCCAAATGAAAGTGCAAATTTATACAAGATTTGCACCAAAAATTCCCATGCTTTCGTCCAGGTCGAGATCCGTGGGAAGTAGGATGTATGACATGTAAAGCTGGCACTTATGTGTCAGTTGCTAATAAAGGTGCAAGTGATTTAGAAGCACACATTAGCACTGCGAAGCTTCAAGCAAAAGGTTCAGCAAAAGGTGGAAGTTCATCAGTTAAATTAACGGACTGCTTTTTGCAACCAGGTAAAATTGTTATCACACTGCTTCATTTTCCATGGCCATTCAAAATAATAGTAATAGTAAATGAAGGTTCACTCATGACATCAAGTATTTTATTTTAGTACATGGACATTCAAAAGAATGTTAGAAATTTTTATTTATATATATGTATATATATATATATATATATATATATATATATATATGTTATGCTAATAGTGTCTTTTTTACTGTATTAAAGTTTGCATTCATAGTAACACTGTTTTGAACACTATTATCCCCCCCCCCCCCCCCCCCCTTTTTTTAGAAAAGCAGAATATGTTCACCCTACAATATTGCATGTATTAGTTTGTGTGGGACTTTGCAAATGTAGGTGTGTCACCACCCTTGAAGCAGATGTTACATTTGGCCATGCATTTGGATTATGTGCAGTTCCTTTGCTAAATATCACCCCTAGAAATCTCACAGCACTTTTTAAATGAGACATTACATTTTCTAAACTCATCCACCAGCACCATCTATCCATGCCCTACAACAGTGCGTACATATACAACCGTCCTCTCTGTCTTTGTCTCTCAATTTTCCCGCTCGTTTACCCCCCTCAACACACACACAGCCCTTTCCCCCGACACTCTTCTACTTTCAGACTAAACAATTGTGACTTGGCTGGGAAAGAGCTTTAGATCCAGATGCTACTCCTCTGCCTAGCCCCCCCCCCCCCCCCCCCCCTCTCGCAGTGTAGATCGCTTTAATTGGTGTGGCAGGCACAGACACTCTCTCAACAGATGCAATGCACCGGGGAGCTCCCACTCGTGGCAGCAGCTCCAAATAAAAGAAAGCTGAGAGCTATTTTTCAGGTGTTTATCGCTAACTCAGCTTCAGGCAGCTACGAACTCCTCATCTGCCCCCCTCTCAGATTATTACCTTGTCTCTTGTTTGCTGAGATCAGCTAATGTCACTCAATCTACACCATGCTATCATTCAGAACTATTCTTTCGACCACTAAAGATAGCTTCACTAATAATCTTCCAGAATTGTCTCACCTACTCAGTTAGCCAAAAAGTATAGAAGAACTTAAATCAATGGGGGGGGGGGGGTGGGTGATTTGGTGTGGGAAGTGTTATGTTTCATTACAACACATTACACAATGCATAATAACAGTTCAAATTAATGCTCAGTGATGTGCTTAAGTGTAAACAGAGTGCTTCAAAAGTGCTTAACTGTAAGATTATTGTGGGTGCGCAACATGTTGTTCACGGCATTAAACAGTTTTTTCTTCTGCATCAGTTTATTAAATGATCCGTTGTCTGTCAGACACCCCAACATAAAGAATCGGCAACAGACTCAAAATACTGTCCACAACACCTTACAAATAAACCTGTGGACTATGCATAATAATGGGAACATTGCTTACAGCAGGCAATTTAAAGTCCAATCATGACTAAAATTGACATTTATCGTTGAATGCAGTGAATTTGTACAGAAGCAATGCTTTAAATAATGAGGACAATTTAAGACACAACTTTTCAAAGTTTACTCACTGATAATAACTTGACGCAAGCTGTCAGTATGTTTAAATATTACAAAAAGTGACATCTTAAATTTATCACTTTAAAATCACCACTGCTAAAAATATTTAACTTACTAGTTTGTTGTTGGATGACTAGTGGAACATCCTGTCCCATTTGTAGAATGTGTGTCTTTCTAGGCCTTCTGTCTGCTTGTTTTACATTCGTCGTCTTTAGTCAGTCACTTAAATGCTGCCAAACAGCCGATTTAAGTTGCTTTTTTGATGGTCTTTTTTGAGTCTGATAGTTATATTTTGGAATTCGTGTGTTTAAGCTTCAGTTTCATGTGAACTGAAAGTTCACGTTCAGTCCGCGACACCTGGCCATTAAAGCACCATGCGGCCACCGTCCATAATCATAGCAACAGCTCCAGTACCCACACAGGCATAAGAGTTTTCCCATTTAGGCTTACAAAATCTTACGAAAATCTATTTTATATTATATATTTATACATTAGATATAATATTTTGCCACGTGTAAATAAAGCATTTCACGGTTTTTAACCGTGGATTCTAAATTCTTACGGTTAAATTAACTGTGATATTTTTGATTGCGGTTAATAGTAAAATCATGTAATCACGGCATCCCTAATTCAATGCATACTCTTAAATATTTATACACTGTATCATATCAAACATTCAGAAAAAGCATTTGGGTTAATGTTTCATAAAATATTTACCCTTACCTGCTCATCTGAAATGCCTGTCTGCTTTCCTCACCATGAAAAACAACTGATCATTTCTGTGGACACCTTTAACATCTTCAATTACTCCACATATGACTCATGTGATGCATTTCTTGTTTTCTAAATTTATACAAAAGTTTTGTGTGGGTTACAGACCCACAGCCCGAAATTGCATGTCGTCAGCCACTGACTGTATTGTGAGTTTTATTCCTGCAGGGGGTGCTTGACGCTCTGTACACCGAATCCTCCATGCATCCGCATTTAAATCTAAGAATGCTATATATCCATTTGGAGACATTTTACACTGGATAATTATTTTTAACTAAAACTGTTAATTGCAAGGATTCATACCTGTGAATGAAATCTGCCTCAGCATTATCTATAAAAGCATTTTTAAAAATCTTCATCCAGTAATAATAAACTACTGTGAGTTCATGCATCCTGGCCAGCGCTGAGAAAAGTAACAGGTACCGCATGACACCGCCGTCAAGTTGGGTGATACCAACTCGTACAACGGAGGGGGGATTTCAGTTTTTTGTCTCAATATGTCAGACTCACAGCCAAGCAATTGCATGGTATCTCATACTAAATTATTTTCAGCGTTGATAAAATTATATAAACAAGGACAGATGCATGATTGGTGGGGGGGGGCAAATCAACCCCTTCACAGCATTGGGGGGACGTGTGCCCCCCCTTCTCCCCCAATTCTATGCCAGTGACTTGAAGTAATAACAGAAAATATAAATACAGTCTTATCTAGCACTCTTGATAGTCCCCACGATTAAAGAAAATTAAAGAAAAAAGCCCCACACCATGGTACAATGATCACACTCATGCTCTCAAGAGAGCAGCTCAGAAAATGGAGCGCAAGTGGAAGAGTACAAAATTAGAGGTATTTCACTTTGCATGGAAGGATAGTGTCTATAGCTACAGACAGGCACTAAAAGCTGCCAGGTCAGCATATTTTAGCAAACTCAAAGAAAATAACCACAACAATCCTAGGTGTTTATTCAGTACTGTGGCTAAATTGGTTAGGAATAAAGCCACGATTGAACCAGATATTCCGTCGCAGCACAATAGATGACTTCATGAATTTCTTTACTGATAAAATAGAAATCATCAAAAATAAAATTGATATTATGCAATCAACTGTCACAGCACCTCAGAAAACAGTGTCTCATAATTTTCCTCATGGGCATCTTCAATCCTTTGCTGTCATAGGTCATGAAGAGCTAACAAAACTTCAAAGCTAATCAAAAACCACAACATGTATGTTAAATCCAATACCAACTAAGCTCTTAAAAGAGGTATTCCCTGTAATCTCAGAACCTCTTCTTAATATTATTAACTTATCGCTATCCTTGGGACAGGTCCCAAGAAATTTTAAAATGGCAGTTATCAAACCGCTTATTAAGAAGCCACAGCTTGATCCTGGCGAATTGGCTAACTATAGACCGATTAGACAAATATCCTATTTATGTCGAAAATATTAGAAAAGGTAGTGTCCTCCCAACTATGTTCATTTCAACAGAGAAATAGTTTATGAACAATTTCAGTCAGGATTTAGGCCCCATCACAGTATCGAGACTGCACTTATCAGAGTTACAAATGACTTGCTCTCATCATCTGATTGCAGCTGCATTTATCTCCTAGTGCTTTTAGATCTTAGTGCTGCCTTTGACACCATAAATCACAACATTCTCTTGAATATGTTTGAGAATTATTTTGGCATTAGTGGACTTGCATAAGCATGGTCCTATTTATCAGACCTCTATCACTTTGTCCCAGGAGATCAGCAGTTACAGAAATACTCAAATCAGCCCATCTGGCACCAACAATCATCCATGCCATTATCTAATCAGCCAATTGTTTGGCAGCAGTGCATAAAATCACACAGATACGGGTCAGGAGCTTCAGTTAATGTACACACCAACCATCAGAATGGGGGGGAAATGTGATCTCAGTGATTTAGACAGTGGCATGATTGTTGGTGTCAGATGGGCTGGTTTGAGTATTTCTGTAACTGCTGATCTCCTGGGATTTTCACACACAACAGTCTCTAGAATTTACTCCGAATGGTATCAAAAACAAAAAACATCCAGTGAGTGGCAGTTCTGTGGATGGAAATACTTGTTGATGAGAGAGGTCAACAGAGAATGACCAGACTGGTTTGAACTGACAAAGTCTACGGTAACTCAGATAACCACTCTGTACAATTGTGGTGAGAAGAATAGCATCTCAGAATGGCGCTGTTTTGGCGGCACGAGGGGGACCTACACAATATTAGGCAGGTGGTTTTAATGTTGTGGCTGATCGGTGTATACAAAACTGCATTGGGGGCCAGAGACAGCCAAAGCAGTGGTGTCTGAGGGATCTTCTACCAAAATATTAAAATATTCTATAGAGCTTATCAATCGAGTGCAGTTGGATATGAATGTTAAAAGATCATCTGTTCATTTTGAAGCATAATGACAGCATATAATTTTACATTCAAATTATTTTTATATTTCGTTAAATTCAGATGGGGGCATAGAAGCCCTTGTGAGGGTCTAAATGGACCATTTTTATATTTTCATTAGTGACAAAGACTAGGCTACAAACTAGTAATTTTATTTTCTTTCCATGACATCCATGCCAGAGACATCATGACATCTGATTAATTTCACAAAATTAGAACAGAAATCTATTTGTTTGTTATTAAAGGCTCGTAACATGCTGATTAATAAAGCTAAATTTAGAAGGAAAAAACGTTGTGTTCTAAAGGCGCTCTGGAACCACGTTAACTTTTGTGGCACCTCATGTTTTCTCACATGAGAAAAGAGGTGTGGGAAAAGAGGCAACACGTGCATAGCGGGACAGGACATAAATGAAGCGTGTTCGATGCTAGAGAAAATATTAAAGAATACAGTGCAGAAAGATCAGGACAGGTGTACACAGCACTGTTGATATGTCACACTGCTCACTAGAGATGATGAGAGGGCGCAACCGTCATCATGATGTCTTGCAGTCCGGATGGAATCAATCCAGGGTCCGGACCCGGAACACGGGACTGGTGTAGCAGTGACGTTAGCTACTTCATACAGTCTAATGCGGAAGAAATTCGATCAAAGCCGCTTTCAGAGCGTGGTGCTCAGCTTCCATAGGAATTAATTGAAAGTGCTCGCTCACTTTAGCACACCACGTGCTAGTGTAAACATACGATAAGAAAGCCAAACTACTTGTGTTTTTAGCAACACGCACCTGATCGTCTAGATGTAGAATACAGGCTAAATATCGACAATTACTCAAAAGCTTATTGTGGATTTTTTTATCACGATAAATATCAAGATCATTTTATCGCCCAGCCCTACGCAAACACACTCACTCAGTTTAAGTCTAGACTAAAGATTAATCTATTTAGCCAGGCATACACCTAATTTATCCATCAACTCACAATTAGGCTGCTTTAGTTAGGTCTGTCGGAACCAGAAACATGTCTCAGAAACATTTCTCATAATCTATAACTCTGCAATAAATTGAATGGCATCTATGCTATTATTATTCTATTTACTTCCCTGTCTCAACTTCGGGATTCATATCCCGAGGTTACCAGAGCAGGCCAGATCCAGCTCCGTTCCTGCTTGGTGTCGGATTCCACTGCTACGTGCCACTGAGTGATGATGACAAACTACAGCCGGTGCTAGCCAGACATCACTTCAGTCTTTTACGATGGACTTCAGAGGATGAACTGATACCAACTCCAACTGTAAGACATCGGATACTTCATATGCCATTGCCTGAACCTTGGAATTAGGATGGACCCCGAACATCACCAAAATGACCTACCGGTTGAAAAGTTCGGCAGAGCGGAAGTGGAACTGTTTGCTTTGAACGAGACGTCACACTGTCCCCTCTGGTTTTCCCTCTCACCCCAGGCACCGCTGGGCATCGATGCGTTGGCGCATCAGTGGCCGACAACACGTCTTTATGCGTTTCCACCAATCAGTCTGCAGCACGCAGTTCTGCAGATAGTTCGGGAGGATTGGGTTCAGCTTCTGTTAGTGGCGCCGTTTTGGCCATCTCAAGTATGGTTTCCGACTCTGGTCTCTCTCCATGAGAAAGTGCCTTGGGAGAGTCCAGTCAGAACAGACATGTTGTCTCAGGCTTAGGGCAGCATTTGGCACCCCCGGCCAGACTTGTGGAAGTTATGGGTATGGCCCCTAAATGGGGCGCTCTTTTGAATGATGGGTTATCCCCCACTGTGGTGGATACCATTTTGAATGCTAGAGCTCCATCAACTAGCAAGTTTTATACGTTCAAGTGGCGTATTTTTGCTTCTTGGTGTACAGTGTAAGGTGAAAATCCAGTTCACTGCCCTGTCGGTACAGTGCTAGATTTTTTTGCAAGAGCATTTTGGTGCCGGGGTTGCCCCAGCAATGTTTAAAGTCTATGTTGCCGCTATAGCGGCTGAGCAAACGCATATCAATGGAGTCTCTGTCATACATATTCTCTTGTTTTATGCACGGGGTATGCAGGCTTAGAACTTTTCGTCCCATCCACGCTCCTTTATGGGATTTATCTGTTGTTTTAGAGGTGCTCTCGGGTGCTCCATTTGAACCCTTGGCAATAGAACTAAGAAATAGTTTCTGACTCTTAAAATGGCCCTGCTAGTAGCATTGGCATAGTTTAAAAGGGTTGGTGATTTGCATGCCCTGTTGATCAATCACTTATGTATGGTTTTGCGCAAGGGTGTTCAAGAGTGGTGTTAAGACCTCATTTGTGCTATTAACCCAAGGTCGTTTCTACATAATTTCGCTCACAGACTATTAATTTTCAGGCTTTCTATCTTCCCCCATTTGAGTCAGAGGAGCATGAAAGATTGCATAAGCTTTGCCCAGTTCAGGCGCTGCGAATTTATGTTGACCATACTAGCCAGTGGCGTAAGCCAGAGCAGTTGTTTGTCTGCTTTGGTGGCCGCAACAGGGGTGTTACGGTGTCCAAGCAAAGACTGTCTCATAGGATTATTGATGCAATTTCAAGTGCTTATGAAGCACACGGTTTACTTTCGCCTTCGGGTATTCGAGTCCATTCTACGAGGAGCATGGCATCCTCATGGGCTTTGGCTAGAGGTGCGTCCTTGGAACAACATTCATATGGCGGCAGGGTGGTTGGTCCTCTCCGCATCCATTTTTTAGATTTTATAATCTGGATGAGGGTATGACTCCTACTTCCCAGATTCTCTCTGTTGGAACAGAAGTAAACTCATAATTCCCTCTGTTTTACTCAGACGCTTTAGCTCGTTTGTGCGCCGCTATGTGCTTGCCACAGGGGCGTAGACAGTTGGCAGCTACTGTTCGCATGGCATGAATGTATATCGTTCCTGCAGCTCAAGTTCCTATGAAAGGGAATGTCTTGGTTATATGAAGCGTAACCCTGGTTCCCTGAGTGGGAATGAGATGCTGTTAAGCTGGCCATACTCTCTAGCAGCTGCATAGTCTCGTGCCTTCCTACAGAAAATCTGACTTGATGGTGCGAAAGCGAGTGACTTTATGGAGCCTGTGACGTGGCTCCCTAAGGGCGTCGCTTAATCGCCATCAGCCAATAAATTGGCGCGATTGTATAAGGGCTTCAGACCACGTGACACTCAGGGTGTCTCCCCAATGCGATTGCGCAGCATCTCGTTCCCACTCAGGGAACCAGGGTTATGCTTCACGTAACTGAGATGTCTCCCAGTTTCCTCCTCTTTATCTTATAATATTTCTGAGGAGGGTTATAAAGGGGGCCAGGACTTCCAGGGAGAAGGCCGGGAATGTGGTGCAATTCCCTAGTGCTCCAATCCCTCTCCCTTTTCAGCACATTTCTAAACAGCACCTCTCCAACCTGATTCCAAAATATAAGAAAACATGGAAAGAAAAACAAGAAAGTAGCACAAAAAGGTGAAAATGTTTTTTAAAAGGTACCAGACCACATCATTTTCCACTGATATTATATACTCCCGGCTGTATCCAAAATATATACGGGCCAGAGGCCAATAATGTAAAAATAAATACATAGACTCAACATCTGGACAGGGGCTGAACAAAACTACTATTTAATCACAGCTGAATAACATATTCTTCCATTTACTTCTGGCTCTTTTCTCTTTTTTCGTACTAGTTTATTCTCATGGGGGTCTGCAACTTCTGACCTGGGCTCAGTTCACATTTCAGCCATGTTTCCTGCAACGCTGACAAAATGTTCATTTTTATTATAATTATCCACATTGTGCAATGCACACAGGGAAGACTCTGTGTTTCCAGAGCTCTGTTTCACAGCATACCTGGTGTGCTGATGGTCCAATATCTACTTTAGGGTTTCTGTTGGCTAAATAAATGGGTAGACTTTGGCAGTGCAGTGAGCTGTAATAGTTGTTTTAGTGGCGGGTTCATGTCTTTCTTTGAGAGCTCCCTGGATGGTCTCCAGCACTTTGCCCCAATCCAAACGGAAATATTTACTGCCTTAATGAACTGGCCGAGAGGACTCAGACAGTCAGTGATTGCAAGAGTGCACGTTATGTGCAAGGTGTCTGAGGCAGAGTGGTTTGGCACTCTGGAGGGAAACCACGGAGGCAGTAGTGCTTAACAGAGTTTTCATGTGTCCTTGCAGTTTGTGACGAGGAAGGGGGGCATGGCCGGGCCGTGATGGCGCACGCCCCCCTCCTCGTCACACTGTTTTGAAAACTAAATGTTGCATAAGAAACATTTTTAGTCAACAAAATAACACTTTCAAAAATGCACATTTAGACACTTTATGTAAACATTTAGCTCTACTCTGCATAGACAAAACTATTTGCGTGGTAAGTTTGAATGAGGTATTTAGTTAATTTCATTGAGATGGGGAGCAAGTTACGTTGGAAGGAAGGTAAAATGTTGCTACTGTTAATCCCAGCGTTTCTCACATACTTCGCCCACACAGACCTCTACAGCAGTGGTTCTCAACTGGTGTGTTGCAATGCAGAAATGATGCATAGGACTATTGAAAGGGTCATGGACAACACAGTAAAAACAGTGCTAAATGCAAATAATATGACATTTATAAAACATTATAACATTTATAATGAATTTATAAAACAAATAACCATATAATTGTGCATAGTTTGGATAGCAAAATAAATAGCTTCTAAACTTTTAAGTGAGAGAAAATGCTTCCATTACATCAAAGGCCCTGCATCAAATGAAACTCTACAGTATTTGGATGCACTTAGTAATATGGTAAATACTAATACAGTATTTGGCACAGTGTTTCATCCATGTGTAAAGTTAGTAAATCACACTTCAGCTGTAAATTTTCCAGTAAAATTACTGACATCCGTTGCACTTTTATGAGCAAATGAGAGAAGGTTGTTCACAGTGCATTAAAAAAACCCCCCCAAAAAACAATTATATATATATATATATGTATATATATATATATATATATATATATATAGTGGCGGCCAAAAATATTGGCACCCTTGATAAATATGAGCAAAGAAGGCTGTGAAAAAAAAATCTGCATTGTTTATCCTTTTGATCTTTCAAAAAAAAAAAAAAAAAAAAAAAAATTAAATCACAAAAATCTAACCTTTAACTGAAGTAAATAAATAATTTTCTCCAAAACGCATTGGTCATAATTATTGGCACCCTTTTATTCAATACTTTTTGCAACCTCCCTTTGCCAAGATAGTCTTCTCTTATAATACCTAATGAGGTTGGAGAACACCTGGCAAGGGATCTGAGACCATTCCTCCATAAAGAATTTCTACAGATCCTTAATATTCAGAGGTCCATGTTGGTGGACTCTCATCTTCAGTTCACCCCACAAATTTTCTATAGTTCAAGTCAGGGGACTGGGATGGCCATGGCAGAACCTTGATTTTGCGCTTAGTGAACCATTTTTGTGTTGATTTGATGTTTGTTTTGGATCATTGTCCTGCTGGAAGATCCAACCAGGGCCCATTTTAAGCTTTCTGGCAGAGGCAGCCAGGTTTTAAATTTTTATCTGTTGGTATTTGATAGAGTCCGTGGTGCCATGTATACGAACAAGATGTCCAGGACCTCTGGCAGAAAAACATCCCCACAACATTAAAGATCCAGCACCACATTTAACTGTGGGCAATGGGTACGTCTTCATCTCTTGTGTGCGCCAAACCCATCTCTGGTGTTTGCTGCCAAAAAGCTATTTTTTTGTTTAATCTTACCATAGAACCCGGTCACATTTGAAATTCCAGTAGTGTCTGGAAAACTAAAGATGCTTGAGTTTGTTGTTGGATTGGAGCAGAGTCTTTTTTTTTTCTTGAAACCCTCCCAAACAACTTATGGTGGTGTAGGTGTTGTCTGACTTTTTTTTTGTTTTGTTTTTTTGGAGACCTTCTGACCCCAAGACCCAACTCATTTTTGCAATTCTCCAGCTGTGATCCTTGGAGATTCTTTGGCCACTTGAACCATCCTCCTCACTGTGCGTGGAGACAATGTAGACACATGTCTTTTTCCAGGCCGATTCTTAAGATGTCCAACTGACTGGAACTTGTTAATTATTGGTGGAAATGGGCATTTTCAATGCTTTGGCTATTCTCTTATAGCCACTTCCCATTTTGTGAATCTCAACAACCTTTTTGCCACACATCCGAACTATATTCTTTTGTCTAACCCACTGTGATTGATGATTAAGGGAATTCGGCCTGTGTGTTAACTCATATTTATACCCCTGTGAAACAGGAAGTCATGGCTGAACAATTTCATGTTCCTAGTCACCCAGGTGCACTAAAAAATTTAAAATATGAATGGGAATATACTTCAGATATGTTTTACTCATAAGAATTTCTAGGGGTGCCAATAATTGTAGCCAACTTGTTTTGGAGAAAAATATTTATTTAATAATGAGATATTTCCCCTCTTTCAATTGTTTTATTCAATTAAATGTTAGATTTTTGTGAAGTTTTTGAACGAAAGATCAAAAGGATAAACAATACAGATTTTTTTTCACAGCCTTCTATGTTCATATTTACAAAGGGTGCCTATATTTTTGACCACCACTGTATTTTAACCTATTTTTTTAGGAATTACACATAACAATTTGATAATGAAATTCCATCAAATTGAATCGTGTAATCTTTAAAAAATGTAAATTAATAAAAATGTATTTTTAAGATTACTCAATACAATTTTATGGAATTTTTTTTAAAGAAATGAATATGCATAAATCTCAAAATATTTTTTGGAGTGTGGCATGCATGTTCGTGCCTATGCAGTTCATGGTAATGTTAATAAATTTGGTAACACTTTACAAAAAGGTTCCATTCGTTAAGGCAGGTAAGGGATTCGTGTCGGGTGGTTCTTCACCTCCACGTCGTGCATTTAAAATCGTTTAATGCACACCTAGCCGTGGATTATCCCACTTATACCATGGTCACTTACCACAATTGATTAGCTGTCATACAATTTTTGCAGAGCAAATTTGGACTGGAAAAACAAAAAATAACGTTTAATTTAATCTAAGGGTTGTTAGATCTACAGCTCAACAAAGTGGTTAGGAAATGTTTTCAGTTGCTATTGCTCACTCTGCTTGCTCTGTAATGTTATGTTGCTAGGGTTACAAACAGTGCATTAATATCAAACGGTGATTAAAACCGACTGGAACTACCTGTGCATTCAACGGATTGAACCGCATGCATTCTAGCCAATCAGAATTGAATATTCGAACAGACCATGGTATTCACCTTATGCGCCAGAGAAACGTAAAGTTCACGCTAAGGGCTTAGTAACTACTACTTAGTTTGTAACTACAGATCTTAATTTGGTTGCACCACCTGTTCTTAAGGCAAGACTTAACTAGTAGGTCGTAAGCTCTCCGTAAAGTGATGCGTAGTCGCATAAAATGACGTTTACCTTAACTGATCCAATAAGCAGCCTTCAAATTTCGAATTTCAGTTTGATCTTGTTCAAACCTTGCTTGCTCGTAACTGTCAGCTGTAATAAATGATATCCCCATTGAAATACGCAACATAATAAAACAAGGTTTCATTAATGATACACAGTCTTATATAAATAACAATATTCAATAACTGTATCTAAAATGAATAAGGAACAATAAATAAATAAATACTAATACAACAGGAAAAAACAGACATTTATTCACTTTAATATCTATTTCGTATTTCTCCATTGTGAAAAAGGCCCAGCAGAGGTTGTACTTCCTTCACCAGCTGAGGAAATTCAACCTGCCACAGGCGCTGCTGATACAGTTCTACTGAGCAGTCATTGAGTCTGTCCTCTGCACTTCAATAACAGACATCAGAAGACTACAAAGGACAGTTTGGACTGCTGAGAGGATTATTTTTCTGATTCTGATTACATCCTACCTAACTTTAATGGTGCAATGCTCAGATATTTAGTAGTGTGTAAATTGTGACTTAGTGCCCATTTACACCACAACTAGGCTAAGTTGTAGCATACGTATTTTGTACGGAAGCCTCCGACCAGGAGTAACCATTGGAATGAAAAAGCAGACTGATATTTTATGTCATCAATGAGCATGTTTTGCGTGACAGGCATCAATCCTTTTGACATACATTATGATGTTGACATTTACGAAGAAAAAAAAAACTTACTTTTAAGCGGCTCTTCGGCATGAAACCTTTCTAACAGTGCAGTTTTCAGGGTGCGTCGCCCGGTGTCAGTTTCAACATATTCAAAATATATATATATATATATATATATATATATAGGATATGAAAATTAATAAATGTCTTTTTTTCCAGCCTGATGTATTAGCATTTATTTATCACCTCTTATTTATTTTAGATACAGTTCCTATATATTGTTATTTACACAGGGCAAAAATACTATTTATCAAATCTACTTTTATTACGCATCGTATTTTAATGGGGATATAATTTATTATAGCTGACAGTTACATGAGCAAACAAGGTTTGAACATAAACCGTAAAAAGATCAAACTGAGATTCACGGCTTTTTAACAATTCTGTGTACAAATTTGAAGGCTGTTTATTGGATAAATACAGGTAAATGTCATATTATGCGACTACGCATTACTCTACGGAGAGCTTATGACCTACAAGTTACGTCTTCCCTTAAGAACAGGTGGTGCAACCAAATTAAGCACTGACTTAGTCACAAATTACTAGCCCTTAGTGTGAACTTTATGTCCCAACTTACGTGAGACTTTACGCACAGCTGGTGCAACCCAACCCATGTGAGCAGAATCGTTCTTTTGAGCTGGTTCTTTTTAGTGAACGAGTTGAACATGTTCACAAAATCGGACTAAATCATTTGAAACGGTTCACGTCTCGAGTCAACACTGATCCACAAGTTACTCTATCTTAACCTGTCTCTCGGATGCTCCTGACACTCCAAATCGAAATGAGCCGATAACCGGGAGTAATATGATCCTAGAACTGGTGATATCTGCTTTTACCAACTCTTCTTTGCAATGAACTGCTCCAACTAGTTCACAAATCAGACTGAACACTCGGGTCACAACAGCTCTCGAGTCAAGAGTACATTGAACTGAGAATCGCCTCTTTCGGAGGTGTCCGACATACTGAGAACCAATGAGCTGCTGACATTGAGCATGTGTGTGATTAAGGGGCGAAATGTATGTTTCAGGTGTATTTTGCTGAACAACAGAGAGTGTAACAAATAAAACATACTGGAAATATGTTTATGACTTGATTGCATTACCATGTTATCAAAGTATGAAGATGATCCAGTCTACAGTTCTCGAGTCAACAGTACATTGAGTCATTCGCAGCAGTTCTCGTGTCAACAGTACACTGATCCGAGGACAGCAGCTCTTGAGTCAGCAGTACACTGAGTCGATCACAGCAGTTTGCGAGTCACCAGTACACTGAACTGAGAATCGCCTCTTTCAGGCATCAGTGAGCAGCTGATGAGCATACGTGAACCAAGAAATTGAATGAGGGGGCGAAACGTTTCAGTCGAGAGATGTAAACAATTTTACTATTGAGTATTGTGCATGCAGATTATATCTGAAGTTGTGATGAGCTGGATCATGGTTTCTGTAAAAAAGGGTGAGTTGATTAAGACTAGTTTAATCACTTTTTATGCTTTAAACATGTGTAGAACTTCCACGTTTGTATATCAGTGTCAGTATTGGGTGCTTTAGGTGCAAAACTTTAATGTAGGATGTAATGTAAGATCACTGAATGAAACACTGATGACAAACACACTTATTATTATAACTTAATTAAATAAAATGTTATAATCAGTAACATGTCCTTACATATGGCTTTCTTGAATGTGTTTGTGCGTGTATTCTACGACGCCGGCGTATTAGCATTATATATAGTGATGTCATTACGTGACGACATAAATGATCTGGTGAATCGTTTTTCTGAACCAGTTCATTGAAACGAACCGTCCGAAAGAACCAGTCTGCGGAAAAGAATCGGACTTCCCATCACTAGTGTTAACCAAACGGGGGGAGGAGTGCAATTATATATACACACACACACATATACTGTATATAAATAAAAGTGTACGTTTTATTTTATACTGCGTTTTCAACTATTTTAATCACATTTAAGCCTCTTAAAAATGTGAGGTGACAAATTAATTTTAAAAAGTAAATGTAATTTCGTTTTTGTAATTTCATGTCAACTACACATTCTAAACCAAATTATTAACGAGTTGAAACCAAAAAATTAAGCAGAATTACACGTATAACAATGAAACGCTTGTATCATGAAAAAGTGCAGTGTGTCATAGCTGTCTGAATGTGATCTGCCATGTCCAATTTACCTCCCTGTCAGAAAAACAAACATTTAGAGCAACAGAAAAAACACCTCACCAGAATTTTCACGTATAGTAGAGGGGTGGTGTAGAGACTCACACTATCAACTCTTGATGAAAAATACTTTCTGTGCTCCCACACGTAGTCCATTTTGATCAACTCTTCTCAGTAGCTTCAATGCAAACAGGAAGTTAGATGACAAAATTCGGAAGAGCGGAGCACTGAAAAGGGGAGGGGCTAAATAAGGTGAATAAAATGAGTTAACCCATTAGGTATCATGAGCAAACAATTAGCAATATATATATATATATATATATATATATATATATATATATATATATATATATATTACAGCATTATTAATCTTTGTTAATTTTAGTTAATAGAAATACAATTGTTAATTGTAAGTTAATGTTAGTTAATTGTGCATTAACTAATGTTAACAAATACAACTTTTGATTAAAAAAATGTATTAGTATATGTTGATGAACAAATGCTTATTGTTAGTTCATGTTAACTAATGTTGTTAACTCATTCTAACAAATGGAACCTTATTGTTAAGTGTTACCATAAATTTCATGTTTGATTATGTTCGATTAGGGACATATTTGTAGCTTTTATATGATAAACAATTTTAGTTCTGTGGTGGGTTGTCACTTTATGTAAAATAATACATTCTGGGTCCTGAAGCGAAACCATTTGAGAACTTTTTAAGAACCACTGTTCTAGAGAACCACAACTTCTCCCCTGCTCAGAACACTTTATGTCAAAGTCTCATCTAACAGAGGAATGTATTACATGGATGCTGTTTCATGCTCAAACAGCCCCAGGGAGAGAGGGAGAGAGAGAGAGAAAGAGAGAGAGAGGGAGAGAAGGTATGTGTATGTTTGAGGATAGGGAGGAATAAACTGTTTACAATTGTCTGTTTGTGTCTCCCCTGTGTTGCAGACATGGCGTTAGCATCAGTCTGTACAATCTACATTAAACTTACCACAGATAGAGCTGTTAGGGCAATCCAGTTACCTGGTGAATAAGGAACTGATAGGCACTTATAACACAAACACATGCTGTTGAAGCCTTCAGACGGACTTGAGTCCTGTGGGAAGACTTTACACAAACTTGCACAAACTTTACACATAGCATACATTTTCCCAGTGCCTTGTTAAACTCACTTATCATACCGACCTACAATCGTTTTTGACATCAACCTACAAAATGTCCCCTAGGGAAATCTTATTTCTGCATTGCTAAAAAAAAAAAGAAAATAATAATACAAATTAAAAAAAGAAAATCATTATCTGTAACAGTATAAGAATGGTCAAGGAGGAGGCGGGAACCGGCTGAACAGTAAACGTAAGTTTAATGTCAAAACTCAAACTTAAAACAACATAAAACAAACACAGACACCACATGCGACTCGGCCGCGTGTGTCTCTCTCTCTCTCGAACTGACGTAAAGCTGTTTAATGCGAGAAAGCTTCTGAAGACATGAACGTGCCATGCACTGTGTAATGGGGCAGTTACATTGCACTGAAATAGTGGGGTTTCCCTCTACAATAGACTTTGCGGTTCCCCCGATGCACTTGAGCACATACGCACATCCGCATTCTTCAGAAACATATAAACGCCACTTTATGCATTAACATAAACATATAAAAGCTGCGTTCTCCGACAGAAAGCGTGTCATGATAAAGCGCTTTCTCTTAACAGTCTTTAATTCCTTAAATGGCTGCATTTGCATTTACATGACATTTCAGAATGCCTCTTTCTGCAGAACCCCGGAGTAAGGCATTTTCTTAAATGCGTGTAAATGTGGTCTAAGTGTTGACAGAATGAAAGATATATACAGTATGGAATGAAATATGCAGTATAAGCCTTGGTGAAGTCAATGTTTGTTGGAACTATGGTTTTGGGAAACACCAAATCATTGAACAATGTCAGTAACGATGGAACTTGCGACCATAGTTCGCTATCGATGCTTTTGGCACCCCTGAACGGTTGTTTGGAATTTTCTCCAAAACAGAAGGTTTAAGAAAATAATTTTTGCAGTGCATTTCTTTCCTGGGCCAATTATTCTTTAATCATGTCTTTAAATCCACAGTTCATGGAGACATGAATGTCTGAGCCCTACTGAGCATAGCATCATCTGTGTACACATCTCCCTGTATCTGATAACCTGGATGAGCTTGTGCTTTATGTGCTAACTCAATTCTGCTCTGACAGGGCGGATCAGAGATGCGGATCCGCTGACAGCCATTTACATGCTTCGTGGTCTTCAGTGCGCATCTTATCAGAACGCCACATTAAAGACCTCTGTAGGAGTCCCTCGTGATAAGCATCTGAATATCAATACACCCCAGTGAGGATGCTTACACACACACACAGCTTTCCACATCACAGTAGCTGACATATTGACATGCTGATATTCTAACTAATAACCTCCAAAACATCCAGCTAACCCATTCCCGCAATGCTCTTTTTTTCTCTGTCTCTTACTTACAGTCTAGTGGAAGTAAGTGAATACTTGGAACAGTATTATGTAATCAGGGGAAGAAAAAAAAAATCTCCTTTTGTTTTCCATGTAAGAAAGAATGTCATACGGGTTTGGAACGACATTAGGGTGAGTAAATAATTACAGAATTTTAATTTAAATTACAGAATTAAATCTGTTCTTAAGTTTAGCTCAAATGACAGCGTTTGTGGCATCATATTGATTATTACAAAAAATTATTTTAACTCCCATCAGTTATTTAAAAAGAAAAGCAAAATTTTGGTTACAGTAAAGCACTTGCAATGAAAGTGAATGGGGCAGGTCAATTAACATTAAAATACAAACTGTTTCAAAAGTAAAGCCACAATAAATAAACATTATACATGTTTACATTATTCTAGTATAATATAATCTCTGTGGAACATGACTTTATTGTGCAAAAATCATTTACAGGATTTACCGGCGTTACGTCATCATTGCATTGAAGTTGTAATATTAGACTTCATACAGATAAGGTTAGTAAGTGATTGATCACACTGAAATTACGTTAACATGTTAACAAATCTGCTGTTTGCATCTTGTGGATATATATTTGAAATATTTTTAAATAATATTGGTATTTTAATGTTTAAAGACTTGTCCCATTCACTTTCATTGCAAGTGCCTTACTGTTACAGCGATAACAATGTTTTGCTTTTATTTAAAGACATGAGGGACGAGTTATAATTAACTTCTGGAGGAAATTAACATTATACCACAAATTCTAATGATTGAGCTTAACTTGTATATAACTGGAACATTCCTTAATGTATATAAAAAAATGGACATTAAGTAGTGGTGTACTCAGATCTTTCTTTAATATTGTGATATTATTATTAGGTTAATAATCACATTTTTTTAAGAAATTAGTCATTTGTACATCCATTCGCTTAAAAGTAACCATCTCATCTCTGCTTGCTTCACACATACACACAAACATACTACAGCCAGCCTAACAGGGCACAAAGGGCAGTGGCTGATATAAATGTATAAAAGAGGAACTGTAAAATGCACCACAAAACACCACAAGCAAACACAAAGCTTTAATGAGAAGAGGAAAATGTGTTTCAAGCCTGCATTGTTATTAAAACTCCCATTTAGCCTGAGTTTATGACAGAAACTTCTGTTAAAAGCCTGTATTACAATAAGCCATAAACTCCAGTCTAACTCAATGAAAAAATCTGAAACCGCAAATGAGACGTCAGACTTGGATTTTAGTTGCATTTCACGCTTTCCATTGTCTAATTGAACAGAAATGCCACATGAAACTTTCTCCTAACAAACCAAGCCTGCATGGAGAAAAGTTCCTGTGTTGTGCCTATTAAACCCATGTGTCTGAACACAGATTGTTTATCTATGTGGATTTTTATTTGTATTTATTTATTTTTGTTGTTGTTGTTGGAAATGGGCTTCTGTTTGTGAGGTCATTATACCACACCCCATGTTCTCTCCTTGTTTCCTCAACAGATCGAAGTAGTCCATGCGCTCTCACCGGGCATCAGCTATTTCTAGACTCTAGTTTGTTTACCATGAAAACATTTGTTTTCATTTTCTATTTTTCAAGCTCTTTTATAAGCTGCTGATGTTATTGCTCAGACTGATACTCTGAAATATCAAATTCTTGGATATTTTAGGGTCAGAAGAAGATAGAGAGAAATATAGATAGTGAGAAAGTCAGAGAAAAAGTTTCCGAGAAAATTTGTTTTTGTATTGTTACTTCGTATAGCATAATTTGAGGGTAAAAACTCACTCAGCAAAACTCACAGAGAACATGAAAGACTGTTCTACCATCCACCCTCCCCATCCCATTTATGAAAACTGTTTATGAAAAATCAGCTGAAAAAACAAGTCATTCATAAATCATTATGATTAAAGGAATAGTTCACCCAGGGCCTGGGTAGCTCATCGAGTACTGACACTGACTACCACCCATGGAGTCGCGAGTTCGAATCCAGGGTGTGCTGAGTGACTCCAGTCAGGTCTCCTAAGCAACCAAATTGTCCCGGTTGCTAGGGATGGTAGAGTCACATGGGGTAACCTCCTCATGGTCGCGATTAGTGGTTCTCGCTCTCAATGGGGCGTGTGCTAAGTTGTACGTGGATTGCGGAGAGTAGCATGAGCCTCCACGTGCTGGGAGTCTCCGCGGTGTCATGCACAACGAGCCATGTGATAAGATGCGCGGACTGACTGTCTCAGAAGCGGAGGCAACTGAGACTTGTCCTCCGCCACCCGGACTGAGGAGAGTAACCGTGCCACCATGAGGACCTACTAAGTAGTGGGAATTGGGCATACCAAATTGGAGAATTATTTAAAAAAAAGAAAAAAGAAAGAATAGTTCACCCAAAAATGAATATTCCGTCATTAGTTACTCACCTTCATGTCATGCCAAACCAGTTTGACTTTCTTTATTCTGGAGGACACAAATACAGATATTTTAAAGAATTTCACTATTACTGATTTCCATACAATATCAGAGGATAGTGACTCACTTTAAAGCTTGTACAAGCACCCAAAAGTGTCCATCTGACTCATGCATCATATTCCAAGTCATCTGAAGACATACAATTACGTTGTATGAAGAACAGACTGAAATCGACATTGTTATTCACTCTCAAAAATTTTTTTTTTTAAATCATCCATCAAAATAAAAAAATGCTGACACATCAACAATATTACATTAAATGGGTTCTTATGGCATGACGTCATGACGTTTTATTTTTGGGTGAACTATTCCTTTAATGTTACGACACAACTGAGCTACAGCACATAGCATTTATGTCACTTTTAGCAACAAAAAAAAAATGTGTTTAATTCAGTAGGATTTTCAATATGTGCCTTAATTCATAACTAAAGAAGATGAATTAAGGAGTCGTGAAAATATCATTGCTGAGCATTGTGTCTTGGGTTCAGCGAGACTCTTCAACATAATTCTAGAGCACTAAATCTGTTGCTCGCAGCATGCACTGAAAGAAGTTTGATGAAGGATGTCTTCCTCACTGCTTACCTCACACGCATGAACAAAATGCTCTTTGTGCATGTTTGGGGACACTCAACTGTTTTGTGCTGTAACTGCACATACTCATAGGTCAGCTGGTCATTTTAACACAGAGGCTCACAATGCTTCAGTTGATTAATTGATTTGCTGTCTGAGGTTAATCACGATCCATTCCCACAGTCAGAGAGGGAAAGAAAGGAGGAGGAGTGTGGGACAATTTGAATAAGAGAATAGAAAGAGTTGAATGAAGAGTTGCTTTACAGCCCTGCAACAAGCCAAGAGCACGCCGGAAACGCTGCGTTCGGCTGACCCCTCCCTGCCTCTGACCACAGAGCCCTCCTCTCCACCCTACCGAGGACAAACAATAAACTGTAATTGTGGTTTTGTAAACTGTGATGTGTTTTGTGATGTGTAAACTGTGAGTACCTGTATTAACTGAGCTTCAGATGTGTTTTTAAAAAATTTGAGTGCTTTAAAAAAGATTGGGAATAGGAGACTCCAATCATAAACCTGTTGCTCTGACTGTGGGGACTTTTATAGCATCTGAGTCTCTGGAATTAGATCACCACCATCATTGATCAACCAGTCCAAACAAGACTACTTTTCCAGTTGTCCAAACAGAACATATGGCAAGAAATATTAAATTTGTGGACAGATAGAAATCAAGTAGATTGTCTGCAATGTTATGAGCGCTACAAATTTGCACTTTTGTGTATGACTATTAAATGTTATTATATCTGTGAGGGGGAATTATTTAGAAACATTCATTTATTTTGGGCATGGTGATTGAAGATTAATAAACCGTGTAACAAATGTTTTTTTTTTTTTTTTTTTTTTTTTTTTTGGTTCCTGGGTAGTAAGTGTTATTTCCTACTTGCTTATGCCTCAAAAGTATAGAAAATGTCTGTTATTCCCCACAAACTTTGCTTTTGTGACCAGGACAGTGATATTTTGAAATTTACCTATTTTCCAGAACATTCCAGATAGATTCAGTGCTGAGTAAACTTGGAGTAACTTCTAGAACTTTCCAGTAGTATAAAAATTAGTATAAATACAGGGGCCTTAAACCCACCAGTTCAGTTTAGTTCCAGCTGCCTAAGTGGATACATATCTGCATTTTTCTGAGATGGCATCAAGAGGCTGCAAGCATCAGGTAGACGCATTTTGCTATATCTGCGGACAATTTATCAAGATAAGAGCGAAAAAGTACTCCGTGGAGATGTGTGAGGCCTACAAGGCATATTTTGTCATGCCTGTCAGGGATCAAGACAAACCCTGGGCACCTCATTTCACCTGCGAGCACTGCAAAAAAACTATGGAAGGTAAGATGGACAATTGTTGCTTGGAATTTTATGTTATAAAATTTGTTAATTTTTAAAATTGTAAAAGTTTTTAATTTTAAAAAGTTTTACAATTTTCAATGTTATTGAAAACATATATCATATATGAAAAATGTTGCGAGAATCTCTTACACATTAGTCATGGGTGAAATAAATGTATTTTTGTAGGATGGTACAGAGGGGAAAAGAGAGCCATGAATCGCTATCCCAAGAATTTTGTGGGAACCGACCACTCAAGCAACTGCTACTTCTGCATGGTGGACCCTTCCAAATGTCGGACTGGCAAGAATGCACCTGCTATCACGTATCCGGATCTTCCTTCATCCATCACCCCAGTGCCACACTGCCATGAGCCGTACCCACTCCTCCGGAGAGAGAGCAGCCGTCTTTAGAAGACAGCAGCAAGTCAGAGAGCGAGGAAGACGTTGTAGATCCAGATGACAATTTCAGAGGTGGAGCTGAGAAGAAAAACCCATACTACCCCAACCAAAAAGACCTCAACGACTTGATTAGAGATCTTGGTCTCACCAAGTCCAATGCCGAGCTTTTGACATCTAGGCTAAAGCAGTGGAACTTGTAGGATGAAAGTCTGCAAGTCGCAGATCAGAGGAAGCGTCACCAACCTTTTTCCAGCTTCTTCACCCGTCAAGATGGGCTCTGCATCTGCCACAATGTGACCAGTCTGTTCGAGGCAATCGGAATCGCCTGTAACCAGAATGAGTGGCACCTCTTCATTGACAGCTCATCCAGGAGCCTCAAAGCCGTGCTGGGCCATAATGGCAACAAGTACCCATCTCTTCCCCTGGCTCACTCGGTGCACCTCAAAGAGGATTACAACAGCATCAAGACCTTGCTGGATGCCTTGAAGTATGATGAGTACATTTGGGGGCTGATTCGTGAAAGTGATTTACAGTATAATCATAAATCTCAAAAAACTACTCACTTCTAAATCTTTTGTAGACATTTTTGTATTAATTTAGTATAAATACATGTTAATTTGGATTCATATGTTGTTTTTTTCTGACTTTATGTGAATGATAAAGACACAAATTCACCCGTTTTCTCATTGGAAATAGGTACATTTCAAAATATCACTGTCCTGGTCACAAAAGCAAAGTTTGTGGGAATAATAGCCATTTTCTATACTTTTGAGGCATAAGCAATTAGGAAAAAACACTTACTACCCAGGAACAAAAATTGTGTTACATAGTGTAATTCATATCACCTTTTCCCCCTTGACTCATTAAAGAGCATGTTTGAGATGGTGTTCCTCTGAGCTGAAATAATAAAAGTGACAGATTTGAATGGATGGCTTTATAAATCTACAGCACAGAGGGGGACGGAAATAAAGAGAAAAGAGGGAGGGATTGAGAGACAGAATAGCACACTTTCTTGCCTTCATGAGGTCAGGCTGGCTTTGCTGCCATCCCTAAACCAGACTTCTTAACTAGCTTACCCAACAGGCCTCTCTTGGTCAGACATCTTCATCAGAAAGACTATGCTGGTTGACCCTTGCAAAGAAAGAAAAAAAGAAAGAAAGAAAGAAGTGATAAAGACAAAGCAACGCGAGGGAAAAGGAGTCCCATGTGGAAGGCAGAAAAGTGATGGACAGGATCAAGCTGTAAAAGAGAAAAGAATAATGACTGGAAGAGATGCAAATGTGTGTTTGTTAATGAGTGGTGTGGCATGATAATGACAGACCATCTGAGCAGAAAAGGAGCCGGTCTTATACCATTCAAGCACGTCTGGCCTCACCTGCCGTCTGTAAGGCTGCCACATGTCACACACACAAACACACACACATACACACGTCACGAAACAAAGGCCTGCACTGCTGCCTGGCGCTCACTCGCAAACAGCCCAAATGAAATCTTTTAAATATGCAACAGCTACTGGCAATTAAACCTGCTCCTGCCTTTAGAGAGATTAGTGAGGCTGTGTGGAGGGGTGCCTCTTTGCGGCACCCCTCCACACAGAATTATTTTCTGTGTTCTATTCTTTTGGGAATAATTGCTTTTGGGTGTGTGTTGGTGGGGTTAGCGTGTGTGTGCGTATTAAATGAAAGGAAGATTTACTTCCCAATGTGACAAAGTGGGAGGAGCTGGTTTTCAGTATATTTATTTTTGGTGTGTTGGCCACTCACTCTCCTGTCTGAACACATACACCCAGACGAACAAGCACAATCTGTGTAAGGAGTGGGCACGGCCTTCAGTCTCCCTGAAACCAGAGGCTTATCAGCAGACACAACAGGGCCGACAGAGGAAACAGGCCGGGGAGAAAAGACAGACCACCTCCCTGACACACACACACACACACACACACAGGTTGTTGAGGAATGTTTCTTGCTCTGAGTGTGTGGTTGAACTCTGCTCTCTGGGGGCAGAGTGAGTTTATGCTGTTCTGAGTCACTTCCACGTCAGATCAACTGCTATATGTCTTCTAAAGCCACTGATAAGAGTTGCTGTTTTTTGTTGGTCCAAAACACATACTTTCTTCAGCTACTGCTACAGTTTTTTTCCTCAGAGGAAAACGGTATTGCTCAGAGGTTTCTAAACAGTTCATTAATGATTATTTTATTACTTTTGAGGGAAATTATTTGGAAATACATGCAATTCTTCTTGCATTTACTGTCCACAGCAGTCTGTTGTAAAATGATGAGTTAATTTCCGATTTTGACAGATATAACAAATCAGAAATATATTTAAAACAATTCTTGTCAAATGCGTGTTTACACAAACTTTTTAGAGGAATATATGCAATCCAAAATTGATTCTAACTATATATTAAATAACACCAAAACTGTGATAACATTTAATTTGTTCATTATTTAAACTGATTGCAAATTTTTTTTTTTTTTTTTTAACTATGCTCTGACTTATGTAGACCTATAAATATTTTTGATCCAATAAAAAGAGCCAGCTCATTAGTATTATATGTTCGGAAACCAGACTACACTGGTCACGCTGTGTGTTTTTGATTCACTAAAAAGAACCGGTTCATCTGAGTCATTTATTTGGGAATCCAACTATACGGGTGGTGGTGTGGAACTGTGTGTTTCACACTATAGATTCAAAAGCAGGAGAGCGCTGCTGATGAATAGCACAGCAGGAAACACTGTGAGTGTATTTTAGTACAGTGTTCCGTTCACATCAGTGGAAAATTGCAAAAATCATACGGTTCCATTTTTTTTATTTTTTTTTTTTTTATTTTTTTTTATTGGAACTGGCTCTAAAGAAGAACTGGTTCTCGGTTCCCAACCCTACCCTAAAATCGGAGAATCTGGAGACTTGAGCAAAAATCTCATTTGCTTTCATTTAATCACACTCCTGTATAAGATAAATTATTTGGGTTTATTCATTAAAATCATATTTCAATATGCTCAAAGCCATTTTAATAACTACATCAATAACTGGGGGTTAGGGGGGCACTCTCTTTTTAAATGGCACAATGACCAGCAAACAGCAATGAAATTATATGCATTATGAGTTGAATGCATATGTCTGTATTGATTCTTTTACAGTTTGCAGGCATTCAAGGTTGACTGGTACAATTAAATAAAAGAAGCAAAACTATATATATATATACATTTATAAAAAGTTTATATGATTATATAAACAATATATATATATATATATATATATATATATATATATATATATATATATATATATATGTGTGTATGTATGTATGTATGTATGTAATACCTGTAACAATTCTACAGGCTTATATTATGGGAGTCGGTACAGTCGGTACCTAATGGCTTTAGAAAGACAGATAAAGAGACTACAAAATTGATTTCATGTCTGTATTTCGCTTGCATTTTAACCTTGTCACCTGACAGAAAACAAATAAAAGCACTGACATTTTATCTCCTCAGATACCGCATTGAATTTACACACACTGGTCAATATTGTGCTTGTGTTCACTCGCTTGCCATAATCTTTTCAAACCCATACCAACATACCGGGACTATGCTGGAGGTCAACTAACAGTATAAAGGCAACACTTTTCAAGATAAACATACTCTGTCCCAACATTAAAAGCAATAAAACATTTCTCAATGTCCAAAAGGCATTTCCTGTTTGAAAAGCATGCAAACATAAAGGCTGTGTGGAAATATATTGCAGTGATCTTTTCACAATATGCATTTACTCTTATGTTTCGCCATTCACTCACCACTGTGTAGGCGAAAATATTTGTAAAAAGTAATTGATTTTTCTTTTTCCACAAAGAGTGAAATCTAGGAAACAGACAACTATCTGGACTTTAAAAGATTTTTGATTCTTGTATCCTTTAGTTTTCAATTCTTAAAACAAAGTGTTTTCGTCTGTTAGGTGTGAACTAACAGACAAAATTCTCCCTTGTTTAAGCCAATTAGTGGGTAGCAGGGGCTAGCACCCTGAGAACTCAAAGGTGGCAAAAAAATCAATGGAAGTTAAGCCTTAAGTTTAGATATAAACAGCTGGATAAGTTGAGATCAGTAGACTCGGATCCTGGAGCAACTGGTCAATATTTCATCACTTACTGGCGTACGGGAATCACAGGACAAAGATGAGACGTTGCTATGGGTCTAACATGGCTAGTAGATGTTAATGACTGCAGTACAGCGACCCCAAAACGATAAAGTGATAACGGCCCAGCACTGATTCAATGGCCGTGAAACATAATGAAAAACTTATACTTTGTCGGTATTGATTTTCCTCCCTTTTGTTTGATTCCTTCCGGAGGCTAATTCACTTGTTGCCAAGTCTAACATAGACATCACAAGTCAGCCTGCAAAGAAATAGCAATACCTCTGCTCCGCTTCCTGAAGACAAGACATTTATTACTCTGTTTTCATGTTTCTCACACTCTTTTCATTTTCTTGATATTTTTCCACTCCTTTTTTCATCTTCTGCTTTACACACACACACACACACACACACACACACATGTTGGCGCTGCTATCCTTATGAGGACTTTCCATAGATATAATGATTTTTATACTATACGAACTATAGATTCTATCCCCTAATCCTAACCCTACCCCTAAACCTAATCCTCACAAATAACTTTATGCATTTTTACGTTTTCAAAAAAACATAGTTTAGTATGTTTTTTTTAAGTGATTTGAATTATGGGGACACTAGAAATGTCCTCATAAACCACATTTATAGCATAATACCCTGTAACCTAAAATGTTTTCTTTGTAAATCACCCAAACCCGCCCACACACACACACACACACACACACACACACACAGAGAGAGAGAGAGAGAGAGAGAGAGAGAGACATTACTCTGCATTTGTTTCTCCAAGATGGTTGCATAAAATATTTATATGAAAGCAGTAATGCACACTGTTCCAGTGCTGCGCATGGGAGAATATTCATTGGAACTTGTTGGACTGTTCAGCCAAAGCTTTAACATTACCTGTGTTTTTTTACAAGGCGGCAAAATACAGGCTCTTGCCAGGAATAATTAACACTCGAAGACTCAAGCATTGATATTGATGTATAATGAGCTGCTGTTACCCATAATTAGTGAGTATTATTCAAACAGGGAAAGAAAAAATAATTCTGTCCTTATTTACTCACCCTTATGCAGTTCCAAAACTTTATGGCTTTCTTTCATGGAACACAAAAGATGTTAGGCAGAATGTTAGCCTCAGTCATCATTTACTTTTACTGCACACTGAAAAAAAAAAAAAAATGTCTGTAATTTCCACAGTAAACAATGTAAAAATGCTACAGTAAAAATGTTAATTGATTAACTGGTAGTTAACTGAACATATAGGGTAAACATAATAATATATTTAACAAGACAATACATGTAATATTAAGGTAAAATATTGTAAACATTTTATTTTTCAAATAAAAAATAACAAATGTATATTGTTTTGCATGAATGTATAATTCATGCAAAAAATTTATATTACAATCACTGAGCAGTTTATTGGGAACACTATGGTTCTATAAAGTGCCCAGTGTGGTCTTCTGCTGTTGTAGCCCATCCACCTCAAGGTTCAACGTGTTGTGCATTCTGAGATTCTATTCTTCACACCACAATTGTACAGAGTGGTTATCTGAGTTACTGTAGCCTTTCTGTCAGCTCGAACCAGTCTGGCCATTCTCCGTTGACCTCTCTCATCAACAAGGTGTTTCCATCCGCAGAACTGACACTCAATGGATGTATTTTGTTTTTGGCCCCATTTTGAGTAAACTTTAGAGACTGTTGTGCTTGAAAATCCCAGAAGATCAGCAGTTACAGAAATACTTAAACCAGCCCGTCTGGCACTAACAATCATGCCACGGTCGAAACCACAGAGATCGCATTCTTTCCCCATTCTGATGGTTGATGTGAATATTAACTGAAGCTCCTGACCCATATCTGCATGACTTTTTGCATTGCACTGCTGCCATATGATTGGCTGATTAGATAATCACAGGAATATGTACAGTTGGTGTACAGGTGTTTCTAAAAGTGCTTGGTGAGTGTATGTTTAAAAAGAGAATTCATTCACTTTTTACAGTAAACTGTTGTTCAAACTACGGTGGAAAATAATAATAGCGCATTCCAAGAAGTCCCTGCGTGACCCATCACATTTCATTATATTTTATGAGAATAGTTGTTTCTTCTTATTTTTAATATCAGTAAGCTACACTGGGGTTTTCTTTTTCTTTCTTTTTTTTATTTTTTATTTAATGCTTATTGCATTATTTTAGTGTCACATAAGTGTTACCCAGTGTTTTGTGTTGAGTGACTCTCTGCACTGTCTCTGCATGTGTATTAATTATTGCTCCTGGAAGGGCCACTCTTGATCTCTATATTTTTAACTGTAATTTCTGGCAACCACAGCTGCCAGTATTTTATTATAAATTTAACAGATTTTTTTTTTTTTTTTTTACACTGATCTTTCATTTCACTGCATTGAAAGTTAGGCTGTCAGTCTATAACATTCTTCCTAACATCTTCTTTTGCTCTCCATAGAAGAAGGAGAGTCATACGGGTGTGAAACAATATGAGAGTGAGCACATTTTGACAGAATTTTCATTTTTGTCAACTCTCCCTTTACAAGTGTTGCAATTTTTGCTACACCTGGGTCTTTGGTGGTTAATAAAATGTTTGAATTTACAGAATTCTTGGGAGGCCTTTTGTGTCCATCTCATCCCCTGCAGGAATTTGACCACCAGCTGTTCTCATATTCATTCCTCTCCCCCACCTAACACTTGGTCTACCAGCACCTCAATTCCAAAGCCACCATGCTTTTGGAACACTGTAATTAATACCTGCCACTGACATGTTCAAAATTCTCGGGGTACGTCAGAAAAAGTATCTTGTCCATGTTCCACTGTCTTTGTCATCTCTCCACAGTGCCATTCTTAATAAGAACATTCTTTTATCCGCATACATTGGGGTGAGATCATCTGAGCGGCTGCCCATTGGAGTGAGTGAGGGGCTTTTGAACGGCATGTGGCGGATAGATCAGGAAGGCAATTACGTTTTGAACAGTTCATTGTGTCACTGGGAGGAGGACAGGAATAGATCAGCTTCCCTTACACTTCAGAATGAAGGCCAGGCAAATAGCAGGGCCACATGTGGCTAGCATCACAGCAGTATTAGGGTCAAGGGTACACGTTGGTGCATCTTGACACATGACCCTCTGTGAGGCAAGTCCAGAAAAGATAGACTAAATTAATTGGACTGTTCGACATACCAGATCAGGGGAAAATGAAAGATATATGAATATGAACAAAGTCATTTCTGAAACAAGTCAGTTCACTTAGTGGCCATTTTCATAACTGTCTACTTGAACTGGGGAAGTCACAGTTCACTAAAGCTGTTCATAAAGATTACGTTTCAATCAGATACTTCAAATTAGGAATGAAATTTGACAACAGTGACATGATAAATTGTGCTTCTTTAGCTCAAGTCATACTAAGAAAACACTATTTTTCAGGCTGGTCCAGCTAATGCACATGTATGTTCTAGAGAAAAGGTGATGCCTCTATTAAAACAGCTACTGTAAGGCAGGACTGCAGTCACCATAGATGTGAACCATCTCCTCTCCTTATAATGTTTCTGATATGAATCAGTATTTTTTATATGAGTGATTCTTCGACTCTCAGCTACAGGCGACTTTTCTGGAGGTGCCTGGTCCAGCATGGCTGCTCAGTTTGACCTATCCGTTTGCTAACGGAGTGTTTTCCATGAGGATGTCTATGTGAAGAACTGTTTTCCAGACAATAACATGTGGAGAGCATTAGGCACACTGTCTCAGAGGTGCGCGCCGCTCTGCCGGCCCTCACCTACTGCACAAGCAGACCCGCCAGACAGCACCCGTACCACCAAGATAGTTTTCACAGCTGGGACAAATTGACTAGAAAAGAAAGGAGGAAAAAGAAAAGGGAATGAATGGAGCAAAGGAGGAGTGAGGTGGAACACAGAGAGAGATGAGTAGTGGAAAAGTGGAAAATTACAGCACAGAGGCAGGAAAGAGGGTTCAGGAGACAATGTACCCAACACACACACATTAAAGTACAGTTATCCCTTCTTATGTCCATTTTCAGATCGGTATAGATGTACTGAGGGGACAAGCTGGTGAGCGTTACTGAAGCTGTTGTACTCAAAATAATAAGACATACCAATCAATGATTCTTTGCGTAACATTTAAAGTCCAGAATATCTAGACTTTCAAATAGGCCTGAGCGATGTATCAAATATTCACGATATAATCGCAATGAGTATAATTGCTAATTTCACAATCCTTCAGGGCTGCACAATTAACAAAATAAAAATACATAAAAATGGCGATATGTGATAATTAAACCGCAAAAGGCTGCGATTAAAGACGAATAAATATAGTCTGTGTGAGATTTAGAATAAAGCGGTGACACGCTGATCTGTTTGCATGTGCGAGGCTAATTATGCTGTCAGCCCTCTCAGAGCAGTTCACGTGCATCGTGTAATCAGAGTGCTGCAGGTTCATGTATTCGTGCAATTCCAAACATTAATAACTGTTACAAGTTATTATACAAATCTACAAATGCTGCACAGTATAACAGAAAAGGAGGATATGTGGAACATTGTAAACTGTCAAATACATGCTGCACTTTCAGTGTCAAAATAAAAGCTCCAGGTGAAGGTGAAGTAAATATGACAGAAATATATAAATTTTGTATAAAATAAATCTAATCCTCAAAAATATTTTGTTAATCCAGTATTAAATTATAATAATAAACTTTTAAATAATAAACTAAATAATTGCAATAATAATACATTTTAAACATTAAAATGCTCTTATCATTTATTCACATTAAAAGTATCCCAGATGTGTATTACTTTCTATTATCTGAAGAACACAAACAAACATTTTTAGAAGAATATCTCTGCTCTGTAGGTCCACACAATGCAAGTGAATGGTGGCCATAACTTTAAATCTTCAAAAATCACATGAAGGCAGCATAAAATTAATCCATAAGACTCCAGTGGATAAATCCATGTCTTCTGAAGCAATATTAGAGGTGTGGTTGAGAAACAGATCAATATTTAAGTCTTTTTTTTTTTTTTTTTACATCAATCTCCACTTTAACTTTCACTTCCATATTCTTCTTCTTTTGTTTTTGGGTGATTCACATTCTCCGTGCATATTGCCACCTACTGGTTGAAGGGTGGATATTTATAGTAAAAAAGGACTTAAATATTGATCTGTTTCTCACCCACAATTATTATATCGCTTCTGAAGACATTTATTTAACCACTGGAGTCGGATGATTCTTTTAAACTGCCTTTATGTGATTTTTGGAGATTCAAAGTTCTGGCCACCATTCACTTGCATAGTTATAGTGCACAGAAATTTCCCAATGTTTTTACAGCTTGTGTGGTGATGCGTGCTGAAGCACGTGCAAACAATTTGGATATATGGTCTTGAAGCATCTAGCCTCAGCTACGCATGGAAGGTCCTCCTTGTCATGCAAACACCCCTCCAATGTCACAAAACAATTAATACACTCATACATTTTTAACTCTAAACTCAATTAGAAGAGAAATGGTAAAATATGGCAGAGGCAGAAGCAAACATTGTGGTGGCAGGGATGACATTTGCACTAATGAAGCTGAGTCGAAGCACAAGCCACATCAATCATCAACACACTTATGAAGGGGAATGATGCAGAGCTGGAGAGGCAATCAGAGCACAGGTTTATATGGGAAGGACACACCAAACACATGAGCATCTTGTTCTGTTTGGAGTATGTACTGTGCTGAGTAAAGACGTGGGTGTTAAAGTGTCTCTTTAAGAGATCTTGATCCTATTGGCTCAAGCTCCATGGCTGACATTTCCTTAGAAATGAAATGTACGGCTAAATTCGGAATCACATGCTACCATACTACTCTTACTATTTCTGCCATATGTACTGTAGATGTGATTCCAAATTTAGCTGCTTATTTATGTGCCACAAGCGGACTGTTTTCAAACAGGTTTCACAAAGACGCTCCCTTTCTTCTATTGGTCGTGTTTCCACTTTTTGGATGAATTAACCTTCGAATGACAGTTGTCTCAGCATATTAAATGGGAATTGTATGTAAATCTGAACATCAGAAGCAATGATATGCTTCATCTTTAAAACAACAATGTGGTTGACATCTAACTTGCTTCAGTTGCCACCTGCTGTATTTACAAAACATGCCTTTGGTTGTTGAAAATAATTGCTTATCATCTGCCTTGGAAAATACCTGGAGAATAGCACATCTTCAAAGCTGTAGACACCCATGACCTTCACCAGATTTCTTGATGCCACTTAATCTCCACACGAGGTGTGTTCTAACTATTTGCGGAATAACTAGCATGCTGGTGTCGTATCTTGTCCGAGCACGGTGAACTCTAGGTGGTAGGACTTGTAATTTAGTGCAGCAGTTAAAATCTGACACCTCTCTATGACTATCACCAGATATGCACATAAGCCTAATTAAATGATCACCTCCATTCTGCGGTCATTTCATCATCTTTTTTTTTTACTTGCTTTTTCCGGATGTGGGGGTAGGTGCTGGATCGGGAGGGGGATGGGGGATGGGGGATGTGGGCTCATTAATTACCACATAAGAAGCATTAATGACTCGCCTCACCTCCATCTCTATGAGAAAAGGTCACAGGAACAGTATTCTCCATTAATCTCTCTAAATGTGGACACAAACTGACCATAACATAGCACTGTGCTATCAAACAGCCACTGTAAAGGTGCTCAAATTTAAAAACATTTGCTCTCTTTCACCTTAAAAGGAAATAACATGGAGCAGCTTTGATGATGGGAGTTAGCACTATTAAAAAAAAAAAAAAAAAAAAAAATGCTGTTCCAGAGCGACCATGAAAAATCTGGCCATTTATGTTGGAGATAAGGGAAATGCCGATTCAGCGTGTGAGCATAGAGGGGTTTTTTTATTTATTTATTTTTATTTTTTTAGAAATAATCTGACTGTGGGGAGATGTTTTGAGTGTAGATTATTTTTTGGGAAAACCACTTTATTTCAGCTGTGTACAAATTCTATACACACCGGAAAACAAACATTGCATTTTGTTTACGTGCAAACAATGCCATAGAAACATTTTTGCAACATGTCTAAAAACACATCTGTCATATTAGCAATGTATGAATAAGGTTGCAATGTATTGAGGGTACAAATGCTATCACAACTTGAAATATTATTATTTATTTATTTTATTATTTATTTATTTATTTTTGCATATAAGCGATTATCAACTAAAGTAATAGCATCACATAACAACATATAGGAGGTCACAATACATATTATCATCAAAGTTTCAGAAGAACACCATTTTCTATAAGATAGGGGCATGAAGCCACATATGAAAGCGGTGTCATTACCTATGCACATATATCTCTGTGTTTAACCTCTTGTCTCTTTCCCTACATCTGTGATTGGCTTGATAAAATTCATGCCCTATGTCCTCCATGACCTATTAGTATGCTAAGAGCTCACTACATATGTCTAAACTCAACCATTAGCATATGCATATATATATGAATCCTACTGAATATTCAAGAGGAGCCAGGGATGAATTTCTGATGCGGTTTTGCTCATTAGGTCTCATTTAAAATTTAAGAAGGCAATACACACTTTCTGTAAGATTTGTTTACTGGTAAATTATATAAACATCAAGTAACAGGGGTTTTTAATGAGAATGAAATAGAAATAAATTTAATTTGAATACTTAAAACAGATATTCCTGTGGAGCATGGCAGTGAAGAAACTGATTAATCTAAACAGACATCTTGGGGAAAGGAGGATAGACCTATTTGTACACTGCGGTTAACTATTACATTCACTTTACTAGTTGTAAAGAGGTTCTTTAATTATTTATAAATAAGTGATACAGAAAGTAACTCTGCCATGGCGCAAACTGAAAAGGCAGAAAGAGAAAAAATAAAGTAAAAGGGAACAAAGGAAATGAGAAATCAATGATTAAAGAATTGAAGACTGAAGCATTATTATCCAGAAAAGAAAAAAAATGGATTGCCCTAACCCTGTCCATCTCATCTCCATTCAAAGTGTACCTACATTTAGAGTGATAATTGTGGTTAGACATTCATTTAATTCTTAATGACAAGATCACAATTCCCATCTACCACAAAATCTGACATTTCTGGACATTTTACAGTTCCGTCTTTTCACCATGTTCCAGCATTATTTAGACGCATTATTCCTGATGCATATTAATGAGAAGTTATGAACAAAATAATGAGACGGAATAAAAGGGGGATATTGGGGATGGACTGACGCATCTCAATATGAATTGGAATAAAGTGAGATAAGTAAGTGGAGGTATGGACTTGAAAAAAGACAGATTATTAGAATACATTATATTCAAACAAAAGACAAACTTTTGTCATGCAGGAACATTCATTTAAAGAAGTCTTTGTATGAGTCCAGGTATGATAGCTTACTAAAGTAATTTTATTTAAAAGAAGGGAAAAAAAGATGTGATTTAAAGAGCATGGAGAAAGTGAATGAGTGTGTGAAAGAGAGAAAGACCCTCTCAGGGGTTAGATATCATCTGTTTCACAAGACTTATCCTTTAGCTGCCCATCCTTTTACACAAACAAATCATGCAGCCATATTTCCCACCAGTTCATTCGAAATTACTTCCTCTGCACTAGAAATAAAAGCCAGATTTAACAAGATGCAATTACTGCCGTCTCAAACTGTTTTTAATTATGAGCTTATTCACAGTGTCTAATAGAGTGCAGTTTATCCAATAAAGGTACCACTTGAAGCTTCAGTGCGCACGCTGAGATGAACACGACCGCTGGTTTTTGTTGTTGTTGTTGTTTTGCGTCGGCTACCCTGGCCCCACATGTCCTGCTCTTTACAAAAAAGTGCCCGCTGTGGGGTCGCCCAGCTCAGACTCATTATCTCAGACCCCAGCAATAAAGAAACAATAACTTCAAAAGGAAAAGGACCTTGGTTTTATTTGGCAGAATATGACATTTGGATTCTACGAAGAAATTAAGTAATAATAGCCCTGAAAATAGTGAATGAGATGCAAACAACAGCTCTTGAAAAAGGAGAAAGAGAGAGAGAGAGAGTGCTGAAGAGCAGTCCAACCTACAGAGAAAACAAGACAAACCAGCACAAACAAGTCAGTCCATGATTACGAATAATACTGTGAGTGAAATAAATGTACAAGGTTATTTCCTTTAGTGGCCAGGTGAGAAGCGTTTACTTGGGATAGGCGTCAGAAAAGGGATGCGATCGTAAGATTAAACTGAATAGAAAGAAGTCATTGTTGAAGAGGAGGAATCTAATAGGAAAAACAAGTATTTTCCCCTACAGGGTTCACACATTATGGGAAAGGTGCTGATGGCTACATCTAATAAGGAAGAATATCAGATCAAACTGACTCTTAAGGTGTGTCCAGCTGAGAAGCCATCCAATTTATATGAAGAGTCCCCAAAATTAGAGATATTCTGATTTGAACTGATTTTGCTCTATCATACAACATGGGAATGATGAAAATGTTTAAAATAGGGAAAAGGGAGAAAAACATTTTTTTACATTATATTTCTTTATCAGATGCTGAAGGGCCTTATAAATCCATTTAAATAAGTCAATATGAAAAGCCATTACTCAAATTGTAAAAGGAATAGTCCAACCAAAAGTGAAAATTCTGTTGTCATTTACAGATGCATCTCAATAAATTAGAATGTCGTGGAAAAGTTCATTTATTTCGGTAATTCAACTCAAATTGTGAAACTCGTGTATTAAATAAATTCAATGCACACAGACTGAAGTAGTTTAAGTCTTTGGTTCTTTTAATTGTGATGATTTTGGCTCACATTTAACAAAAACCCACCAATTCACTATCTCAAAAAATTAGAATATGGTGACATGCCAATCAGCTAATCAACTCAAAACACCTGCAAAGGTTTCCTGAGCCTTCAAAATGGTCTCTCAGTTTGGTTCACTAGGCTACACAATCATGGGGAAGACTGCTGATCTGACAGTTGTCCAGAAGACAATCATTGACACCCTTCACAAGGAGGGTAAGCCACAAACATTCATTGCCAAAGAAGCTGGCTGTTCACAGAGTGCTGTATCCAAGCATGTTAACAGAAAGTTGAGTGGAAGGAAAAAGTGTGGAAGAAAAAGATGCAACCAAGCAAGAGAACCGCAGCCTTATGATTGTCAAGCAAAATCGATTCAAGAATTTGGGTGAACTTCACAAGGAATGGACTGAGGCTGGGGTCAAGGCATCAAGAGCCACCACACACAGACATGTCAAGGAATTTGGCTACAGTTGTCGTATTCCTCTTGTTAAGCCACTCCTGATCCACAGACAACGTCAGAGGCGTCTTACCTGGGCTAAGGAGAAGAAGAACTGGACTGTTGCCCAGTGTTCCAAAGTCCTCTTTTCAGATGAGAGCAAGTTCATTTGGAAACCAAGGTCCTAGAGTCTGGAGGAAGGGTGGAGAAGCTCATAGCCCAAGTTGCTTGAAGTTCAGTGTTAAGTTTCCACAGTCTGTGATGATCTGAGGTGCAATGTCATCTGCTGGTGTTGGTCCATTGTGTTTTTTGAAAACCAAAGTCACTGCACCCGTTTACCAAGGAATTTTGGAGCACTTCATGCTTCCTTCTGCTGACCTGCTTTTTAAAGATGCTGATTTCATTTTCCAGCAGGATTTGGCACCTGCCCACACTGCCAAAAGCACCAAAAGTTGGTTAAATGACCATGGTATTGGTGTGCTTGACTGGCCAGCAAACTCACCAGACCTGAACCCCGTAGAGAATCTATGGGGTATTGTCAAGAGGAAAATGAGAAACAAGAGACCAAAAAATGCAGATAAGCTGAAGGCCACTGTCAAAGAAACCTGGGCTTCCATACCACCTCAGCAGTGCCACAAACTGATCACCTCCATGCCACGCCGAATTGAGGCAGTAATTAAAGCAAAAGGAGCCCCTACCAAGTATTGAGTACATATACAGTAAATTAACATACTTTCCAGAAGGCCAACAATTCACTAAAAATGTTTTTTTATTGGTCTTATGATGTATTCTAATTTTTTGAGATAGTGAATTGGTGGGTTTTTGTTAAATGTGAGCCAAAATCATCACAATTAAAAGAACCAAAGACTTAAACTACTTCAATCTGTGTGCACTGAATTTATTTAATACACGAGTTTCACAATTTGAGTTGAATTACTGAAATAAATGAACTTTTCCACGACATTCTAATTTATTGAGATGCACCTGTACTTCCAAATCTGTATGACTTTCTTCTTTAAAACACATGTTGTCAGCCATTCTTTTCCATATAATGAATGTGAAATAGAAAACGGGCTGTCAAGGTCCAAATATGACAGAAAATGACCATAATAGTGGTCTAAACGACTCAAGAACTATATTCCAAGTCTTTTGAAGTCACACAATGGCGTTGTGTGAGGAACAACCCAGTAATTAAGTCGTGGCCCAGGATATTCTTTAAACATTCCCTTTTTGTGTTCCACAGAAGAAACTCAGAATTGTTATGGTAACACTCTAAAATAAGGTTCTATTTGTAAATGCATTGGGTATCATGAACTAATAATGCACAATATACACTCACCGAGCAATTGCCCGACATGGTTTTCTGCTGTTGTATCCTATTCGCCTCAAGGTTTGATGTGTTGTGCATTTTGAGATGCTATTCTGCTCACTATAATTGTACAGAGTGGTTATCTGAGTTACCATAGCCTTTCTCTCAGCTCGAACCAGTCTGGCCATTCTCCGTTGACCTCTCTCATCAACAAGGCATTTCTGTCCGCAGAACTGCTGCTCACTGGATTTTTTTTTTTAAACTCTAGAGACTGTGGTGCAGGAAACCACACTCACACCAGCCCGTCTGGCACCAAGAATCAGGCCACAGTCGAAATCACTGAAATCACAATTTTCTCCATTCTGATGGTTGATGTGAACATTAACTGAATGTCCAGACCTGTAGCTGCATGATTTAATGCATTGCACTGCTGCCACACAATTGGCTGATTAGATAATCGCATGAAGTACAGTACTGTGCAAAGGTTTTAGGCACTTAAGATGTTTCACATGAACATTTGTCTTAAGATGGTTATTTATATCTTCAGCTTCAGTGTGTCAATAGGAAAAATACATTTTAGACTCCCAAACATTACTTTTGCAAATAGAAAAGATTAGAATAGAAGAACAGGGCACTCTGCAAGAGATGGCATTGCCCCCACAGAGCCCCCCACTGAACGTCGAGTCAGTCTGGGATTACATGAAGAGACAGAAGCAATTGAGACAGCCTAAGTAGATAGAAGAACTGTGGTGAATTCTCCAAGAAGCTTGGAACATCCTATCTGCCAACAACCAAGAAAAACTGTGTCCAGGTGTACCTAGGAGAATTGGGGCTGTTTTGAAGGCAAAGGTGGTCACACCAAATATTGATTTAGCTTTTTTATGTTTACTGGACTTTGAAAACTATTATGCCATTATTTTTGAAGACATCCTCACTATGCAAAATTTTTCACAAGTGCCTAAAACTTTTGCACAGTACTGTAGGTGTACAGGTGTTCCTAATAAAGTGCTCGGTGAGGTGAGTTTTTTGTTTTTGTTTGTTTTTTTTACAGAATTTAGTTCATGTTTCCTGTTAGTTCATAATGCATTAATTAAGGTTAATATACACAACTTTTGGGGCCTGGGTAGTTCAGCAAGTAAAGACTCTGACTACTACACCGGGAGTCGCAAGTTCGTATCCTAATCCAAATCAGTCAGGCTTCCTAAGCAACCAATTGTCCCGGTTGCTAGGGTGGGTAGAGTCACGTTGGGTTAACCTCCTCGTGGTCACTATAATGTGGTTCTTGCTCTCGGTAGGGCGCTTGGTGAGTTGTGTGTGGATGCTGCAGAAAATAGCGTGAGCCTCCACACGTGCAAGGTCTCCGCGGTAACGCGCTCAACAAGCCATATAAGATGCAACTGAGATTTGTCCTCTGCCACCCGGATTGAGGTGAGTCACTACGCCACCAGGAGGACCTTGAGCGCATTGGGAACTGGGCATTCCAAATTGGGGAGAAAAGGGGAGAAAATAAATGTAAAAAAATATACACAACTTTTAATTTTAAAAATGTATTAGTATATGTTGAAATCAAAATTCACCAACATTAATAAGTGCTGAAAAAGTATTGTGCATTGTTAATTCATGTTAGCTAATGTGGTTAACTAATGTTAAGTAATCTTAAGACCCCTCTGTCAAGCTCCTGAAGTTTGCAGACGACACCACTGTCATCGGCCTCATCCGAGATGACGATGAGTCTGCATACAGAAGGGAGGTTAAACAGCTGGCTGTCTGGTGCAGTCAGAACAACCTTGAGCTGAACACGCTCAAAACGGTGGAGATGATTGTGGACTTTAGGAGGAACACCCCAACACTGACCCCCCTCACCATTCTAAACAGCACTGTGGCAGCAGTGGAGTCATTCCGGTTCCTGGGCACTACCATCTCACAGGACCTGAAGTGGGAGACCCACATTGACTCCATTGTGAAAAAGGCCCAGCAGAGGTTGTACTTCCTTCGCCAGCTGAGGAAATTCAACCTGCCACAGGCGCTGATGATACAGTTCTACTCAGCAGTCACTGAGTCTGCCCTCTGCACTTCAATAACTGTCTGGTTTGGTTCAGCTATGAAATCAGACATCAGAAGACTACAAAGGACAGTTCGGACTGCTGAGAGGATTATCGGTTGCCCCCTGCCCACCCTTCAAGAACTATACACTTCCAGAGTGAGGAAAAAGGCTGGAAAAATCACTCTGGAACCCACTCACCCTGCCCACTACCTTTTTGAACTGTTGCCTTCTGGCTGACGCTTCAGAGCTCTGAGCACCAGAACCGTCAGGCACAGGAACAGTTTTTTTCCCTCAGGCTATTCATCTCATGAACAGTTAAATTGCCCCATTGAGCAATAACTATGTGCAATACACAGTTTAGTCTTTCTTATATTTATCCAACACATCCAACCTCTTCTGCCATTTCATTCCTCTGAAAAAAAAAACAAAAAAAAAACAAAAAAAAACATTTGCACTGTACATAACAGATTTGTATTTACACTGTACATAACAGATTGTATTAGATTTGCATTACCCATGTGTATGTGTGTATGTATGTATGTGTGTGTCTGTACGTATGTGTATAATTAGTTTGTATTTTTTATTTTTTATTATTATCTATGTCTTGCTGCTGTTTTTGTATTGTTGTACACTGGAAGCTCCTGTCACCAAGACAAATTCCTTGTATGTGTAAGCATACTTGGCAATAAAGCTCATTCTGATTCTGAAGTAATACAACCTTATTGTAAAGTGTTACCGGTTTAATTTTGGTTAACTATTCCTACAAGACTATTCAATACAAGATATTCTTTCACATAGATATTTATTTGTGGAGTGCTTAAGATCTTCATATCTCTGTCAAATGATTAGGCTCATAGTGAGAAGGACAGCAACCTCTCTATGACTGTTTGAGCACCTCCCCAGTTTCAGTGACTCTCCCCATCTATTACGGCTGAATGACAGGCTGAAAAGTGCCTGAAGGAATGACTTCTCACTCTAACAATGGCCAGGACGTCTGTTGAATTTGCAGTTGAAGGGCATTAAGATAATAAATTCATTTAGTAAATCTCACCAACAAAAGCCTGGCCATCCTTGCTTGGCTGGTTTGAGAGAGAGAGCGAGTGCCTCATCTTAGGTAAGGCACATTCTTTTTTACTGGACTTAATTATTAGTTTTTAACTTAATTATTATTCAAATTATCCCTTTTAGTGATTATAAGGCATTGTATTAATTTGTCCTTTTTTTATTTAATTTTTACTCTGACTATTTATTCATGGTGATCTCAGAATGTCTAATTGTGGACATTTGAAACGAGGCTGAAACCATATTATGCAGGATCAGAGCAGTGGATGATTCCAGTGTTCTGCACCAGATTTTAACTCCTTTTCCACACTGTTAGCTTCAGTAACCATGCCTGCCACCATGTACCAACAAATCCAGATGGTGTGGCATACTGGGGGAACACAAAATGTGTTCTTGTTGTTATTTTTCCTCAGTTGCCTCTCTCTTTTCATAAAAACACACAGAGACTAAAAGCCAATTAAGTGAAAAAAGAAAAGACAATTCTTTGTATTTGTTGTCATGCGAAATGGTCTCTAAAACAGCACTTATACCTCTCTATATTGTAAAAAAAAAAAAAAAAAACCTAATATTACTCTTAAAATGACTTTCATTGTTGTTACCTAATGTAGTCAGGTTGATTCAAATTAAATAAAGAGTTACAGTACATAAGCCTACTCAGCATTTTCAACATACAGTAAATAAGTTTCTCTGGATGACTTAAAACCTTAGAGACAGATGCTGTGAGGTACAGCAAACAGATTAATACAAACAAATTAATCTCCTAGTCGTATTACCATAAACTTACAATTCCAAGTCACTTTCTCCTTGAACTGAACTGTGGAAACTGGTTCAATACCGGGACAACAAAACAAAGATGTGACCGGTGAAATGACAACTTATGGGTTCTGACGTCCAAACCCTGGGAAAAAGGGAGGAAAAAAGATAACGCATCTTTAAATATTGTGATTTGACTTTGAACAGAGTGACTTTTGAAGTGAAAGGAGCCGTTTCCCCCATTTTCATTTTTCCCCCCTATATTTTAACGCTCCCCCGCTCTATCATGCAAATCCCCATTCAAATTATTCGAGTATTAGAGCCCTCAGCACTAATGTCACAGAGACAAAATGAGATGGGGGACTTAAGCACCTAACGAACAATGAAATTTCAAAGCCCTGGGACAGGACAATTAAGCAGCAGGCTTAGCCAATGATGAAAATTTATTGCTATCTAATACATATTTCTATTTTCTGAACACTAACCAATTTGAATGTGATTAAGTGTGGGGGGGGGGGGGGTCTGTTCATTAAAGCACAGCAGCTACAGAGGTCTATATTGGAGTGTCTTTTGATGTTAAATTACAAATATGCACATGAAATCTTATTTATTGTCTTTTTTGGCTAGGCATTGTTTCTTTCGGGCCTCTTAAATGGCTTTTTAACCCTGCTCGCGCTGATTCAATGGGGAAGTGTTAATGAGAGAATCTGAAGAGGAGACACTTTTATCACTTTATTCTGTCTTTTTTTCCCTTTCATCTAAATGAAATTGGCCCTCCATTGTTCAGTCACTGGCCGTTTTGCTGTTATCAGAACCCCAGGGTTTGACACGAGCAGGGGCCTTATAGTGCAAGAGAACCAGGGGTGTCTGGGAACGACCTTTGTGTTCAACTGAAGTCAGATATTCCTGATCTGGACATTTTCCTCTTTATTCACCCACTCCATATTAAACCTGTAATTCACTCTTCATGTGCATGTTTTGACATAAATATGATCGAATGTCACTGAAAGAGCAGAGAACAATGGCTGAAAATGGAACCTGTTAAGAGTGCACTACGGGGCATCTGACAATAGCGTTTTTCTGAGGAAAAGTACGAATGTTAATTGCACACTTCTGATAATAGACCTTGTGAATACACTCATATCAGTGCTGACCATTTAGATGAAGAAACCATGATGGCCAAGTCAATGCCTCTGCTGTCAGAGCCAGCATCAACAAAGATGTGAAAGACAGAAATCTACTCTTAGATGTCTTTAGCTACAGAGAAATAGAGGGTGAGTGAGAGAAAAGAGAAGGAGAGAGGGGAAAATGGGAAATTTAGTATGGAATGCAGGAATTTGGGGAACGAAGGAACAATGAGGGCTTTGTTATTTACCCGGCCGTTAAAAAAAAGCCCTAATTTTCGATGCTATGGAGCAGACCAATGTGCGCACACATCTCCCTCTCTATGCGCAGAGGGTGTGCCGATTAATTCCCTTTAATAAATGCAGTCTCAGGCACAGTTTAACAGGGATAAAGGACATTTTCATTAACTTTCTTTATATTTAATGTTCAATTAGTCCTGGGTATAACTGGACACTAATAAGATGGAAATATGGGCAGGAATTAATGTTCCTTCAGGAATAGACCCCTTGATTGGTTTTCACCCTGTGGTGCCTCTGAACCCTTGGTCCACGCTTAGCATGATTACCTGTATTAAAATGCACAAGTATGTTTACCGATGCATACATATATTTACATGCATGCACAAGAAGATATTACTTGTATTTATAATAGAATTTAGTGGTGCTGATTGAGGCAGTGTGGTTTGATTAGATTTTGAAGTAAAGATAATATGCAATCATGCATTAAATGTGCAAGATAAGAGGGTATCAGTTTGCTGATGAAATGTGTTTGCATGTGCATTTGTGGTAGTGTTTAAATCAGCCATATTAATGCAGTTAAGAAATGTTTCTGAAGGTAATTTGATGTGTTTATGGGATTACAGTAATACCATGTAGTGCAACACAGTTTGTTCTGTTCTCTGTTGTCAAGCCTGCAATCCTTTATGGGCTGCATGTCTCAAGGCTTTATTGTTCCGCTTTACACTATTTTCTCGAAAACCCTTTAAGATATCAATTTCACAGAGATTGAAAACAGAAAGGCAATGAATGAGACATTCTTTCACACTAAACAGGAAAATATAATGTCAGCGTCCACAGAAATTGTTGCCAGTGGATTCTCACCGCTTCATTGTTTTTGATGTGCGGTAATGGCGATTATGGGCCATATTCAGAGCGGAAATTGAAATGACATATGGTACGGTGTCTGTTTTACAAATAATCCTCACAATGCTACAAACACACACAGAGAGATGATTGCGTGTAGTGGCACGGAGGGAGTTTGTGTGATCGGCGCGTTCTGCCACCTCTGATTGCACAGCCAGGCACGCAAAGCCACATCCTCTCGGATGTCTTCTCTGTCGTGCCGCCAGAGTTTAAGAGACATGGCAGCCAAAGGAAAAGGCTGGCGCAGGGAACATATGAGGAAAGACCCACCGGAGAGAAAGAGCGAAAGGGGAGTGAAGGGAGGGAGGGAGAGAGGGCACCAAAAACAACTGGAAAGAAACATGGGCCAAAGGAAGCACGACCCTCTGCATTCACTCAAGTTTCTGGCTTATGGAAAAGCTTTGAGAGTGTTTCTGAATCCCTCCCTGTGTCTGGGAGAGAGACTGAAGGGAGGCGGAGGGGGAATCCCAATGCAGCCTCTGAGAGGACCTGTTCTCTGGGAGAGGAAGCAAGAGAGAGAAAGAGAGAGAGAGACCGTGCTGTTCAGGGTACAAAGACAATGACCTCATCACTTTGTGCCATCACGAATGGAGGGTACAGGCACTTCAGCAAAACACACACACACACACACACACACACACACACACACACACACACATAGAAACCCAAAACCCTTGTGTTTACACCCACTCAAGGTCAGGACTGGGCAGGCAAATTCCAGCTAAAACTTTTGAAACTTTGCTGTGTGTGTGTGTGTGTGTGTGTGTGTGTGTGTGTGTGTGTGTGTGTGTGTGTGTGTGTGTGTGTGTGTGTCTCGTGCATAGAAAAGTCTAAAAATGTTAAAGTTAGAGATGAGCAGCATCCCAAAATTTTACTAAATTGTAAAAAGTGGTAACCTTCAATTGTTACCTTAAAGCTGTATTATGGAAACTTTGGGCTCATAACTGACATGTGGTTGACACCTAAAATTGCAAGTAAAATTGTGGAGGAACATTTTAATCGGTTGTGTTTCAACACTGCTCTTCTGCGCAGATGAATCTCACAGTTTCTGATTACTTGGACTTTGCCAGTGATCATTCAGAAATATTCACATGTGTTCTTGCATTAAAAATAGCTGGAATGCAACAGCATGGCACAGAATTCAGAGGTCACAACAACTATTAACTTGATACACGGACTTAAGACACGTTCACCAATAACGTTTACGTTTGAAAACTATTTTCATCATTTTTCAAAGTATGCCGTAATACAGAGCGTTTTTGAAAGTCTGCGTTTTCGGTTCTAGTGGAATCTCAATGTGGATGAGAGGTGTAAATGTAGCAAACAAAAACTTTTTCTAACTGAGTATTTTTGTCTTATTTTCAGGTAAAAATATCTTATCCTTAAAACAAGAAATAAATATTGAGAAGGAGAATTACATATTACAATTACATTTTATTTCCAGTGAAATCTAACAAAATGTACTGGAGTTTATGCTTAAAACAAGAAAAATCTAATCAAATCAAGTCAAATCACTTTATTGTCACACAGCCATATACACAAGTGCAATGGTGTGTGAAATTCTTGGGTGCAGTTCCGATCAACATAGCAGTCGTGACAGTGATGAGACAGTACCAATTAACACAGCACAATTTAAACATCTGATATACACCGTTGTATCGGAGCTCGCAATGCAGCAGCCATACTCGGTGCCATCTTGAGTCCAATAATAAAACTATTAACCATTGGGGTAAGAAAAATAAACTTGTTTTCCCTTTGAATTTCTTTGTACCATAATGGCAAAGACTTTTTTCTTGTTAGAAGCGTAAACATTTCTTACATTTCCCTAAAAACAAGACAAATTTATTTTATTTTGCTTCTCAACTAAATTTATATTGTTTTAAGAATATTTAGATATTTTTATTGGAAAACAAGACAACAATACTCACAAATTTTATTTATTTTTTTTTTTTTTTTTGCAGTGCAGTAGTGTGGACATGGCCTTAAAAACACGCTAAAGGCATACCTAACAAGAAATCAAAGAACGAATGGGTGAGATGTCACTTCAAACAAAATCTGGACAAAATTAAGTTGAAGGAAAACTTTGCACCGGCTGCTAAACACCTTCTTACTGCCATTGGTCGAAGTCATCAGTTGGTGTCTCACATATCATGTGATATTTTTGTTTATTTAGTCTGCAATTAGAATAAAATCTACTAAAACACTCTTAAGTGCCCATTCACTCTGTTGTTTGATATACTTCTTCATTCATGTGTCATCTGCAGTCAAAAGCCATTCACACATCTGACCAAAGTGAGATACGGTATGCCTCTTATCATTCTTTTGTCTGCCCATTAACACTCTTTCATACACCCCTCTTTGCAGTAGTATCAGTGTCATCATAAATGACAAAAACAGAGTGCAATCGGTGAATATTATGGTCACATATTGCATGTTAGTGCATTAGCGCCGTGAATGCAGAAAGTAAACATGACAAATTACACATTATCTTCTGCATATATCTTACATTTAGTCATCATCGAGTTGCTAAAACAGCTTCTTATACTGATCTTATGTGAAATCTGCTCATAGAATGAGACATGAAATCATTGACAACACATTTTATTGTCGTAATAGTTGATGTTTTACATGTAGTCTTGTTGCTCCTTATATTTAAATGCTCCTCTAAACACCTCACCCTGCCCATATATATATATATATATATATATATATATATATATATATATATATATATATATATATGCGTGTGTGTGGCATGGGGGTGTGGTCATGTGTCAGTCTGCAGGAGAGGGAGAGCGGTAAGGCTCGTCACCTGGGTCGTAATTATCTCTAACACCTCTCTCTCATTATAGTGATGGTGGGGGGAGACCTGAAAAGGCACGCCAGAGCATCTGAGAGGAGAGAGAGAGTGACCAGCAAGCAACTACTGCGAACTGAGAGAGTGCTTTTCCACCAGTGGCCCTGATGAAGATGGGGCCAAATGACGATATGGAGGCCTTCCTCGACCTCTTTGAAAAGACCGCAGAGGTTTGGAGGTGTTGCCCCTGCTCTCCGGGGAGGCACAGCTGGTGGCACAACAACTCCCGCCGCCAGCCTCCTGGATTACAGTCATCTGAGAAAGGCCATCCAGCAATGGGTCGGTCGGACCCCGGAGCAGAGTCGACAGCTTTTCCACTCTTTGAGCTTCGGGAAGGACGGCCATCCCACCCCATCCCCCTCACTCCTGCCCAGTTCTGGCTCCTCAGAGATGGGGAGGAGCCCCACCCCCGGTCCAGAGGACCCTTCCCCTTGTCTGTCTCTCCTACCTCCCCATCTCCCTCCGCTATCCCCTCCAGGTTGGCGAGACCGCCCCCACGAGTGCGGAAGGAAAACCTGGGCCGGTCTGCTGGAGCTGCGGGGAAACCAGACACAGCCAGGAGCGGTGTACAGTGGTGGAGGTGGGGACACTGGTCTGGATCCCTGATGCTCCACAAGCTGCCCTCGATTGGGCAGGGGCATATCAGATACCGGTAAGAGTAAAAGGGGATACATATCAAGCTTTGGTGGATACAGGTTGTTCTCAAACCTCGATCCACCAATGCTTGGTGCAGGGTGGGGCATTGGATAAAAATAAATGGGTGAGGGTGAGGTGTGTGCATGGTGACATTCACAAATATCCAGTGGTTACCATTGAGATACAATTCAGGGGAAAAAGGCATAGAGTCGAGGCTGTGGTTAATTTCTGCCTCACCCATCCACTAATTCTGGGAACCAATTGGCCTGGCTTTAAGAATCTATTGAGGGTAATGTGTGTGGATGGGTCCTGCAAAGGGTGTGACATGCGATAATATGGCTGGTGAGGCGGTGCCAGGGTCGTCAATGTAGGCTCCGCGTCAGGATGACGCAGACGAAGGAATTCCCATTCTCACGGGCTTCCCTGAGGGGGATTTCCCTCTGAAACATTCAAGTGACAAGTCCCTCAAGCACGCCTTTGACCAAGTGAAAGCAATTGATGGTCAACAGCTCCAACCCGGTGTTGTGCTCACATATCCTTACTTTTCTATTATCAAAGAGCGGTTGTATCGAGTGACGCAGGACACTCAAAACAAAGAGAATACAACTCAGCTGTTAGTGCCAAAGAGCCATCGGGAAACACTCTTCCAGGTGGCTCACTATAATCCAATGGCTGGCCACTTAAGTCACGAAAAGACTTTGAACCGTATAATGGCCCGTTTCTTTTGGCCGGGTATTCACGGGGACGTTTGCAAATGGTGTACGGCATGCCGTGAATGCCAGTTGGTGAATCCACCGGCCACCCCAAAAGGGGCATTGCGCCCTCTGCTGTTGATCGAGGTCCCCTTCGAGAGAATTGGCATGGACCTTGTCGGGCCATTAGAGCGGACTGCACGCGGCCATCACTTTGTATTAGTTCTGGTGGATTATGCAACGCGATATCCGGAAGAAGTGCCTCTACGCAACATCTCAGCAAGTAGTGTTGCGGAGGCATTCTTCAAAATTATCTCCCGAGTGGGGATTCCAAAGGAAATCCTCACTGATCAAGGCACAACATTCATGTCACGTACACTTTGTGAACTATATGAATTATTAGGCATTATGTCGATTCACACCAGTGTTTGTCACCCGCAAACCGACGGGTTGGTCAAACGATTTAATAAGACCTTAAAAAACATGATTCATAAGTTCATACACGAAGACGCTAAGAATTGGGATAAGTGGCTTGAACCGCTGTTTGCAGTACAAGAGGTCCCACAAGCCTCCACCAGGTTTTCCCTGTTTGAGCTACTGTATGGACGCCGGCCACGCGGCGTGCTTGGCTTCATATGTGAAGCTTGGGAGGAAGGACATTCGAATAGTAAAAATCTAATTCAATACGTTCTTGACCTTAGAGAAAAACTCCACACTTTGGGGCAGGTAACACAGGAAAATTTGCTCTGAGCACAAGAACATCAATGCCGACTGTACAACAGGGGCACTCGACTATGGGAATTCGCACAGGGAGATAAAGTGCTTGTATTGCTTCCCACCTCAAGCTCCAAACTACTCAGCAAGTGGCAAGGACCCTTTGAGGTCACACGACGAGTCGGAGATCTCAATTATGAGGTTAGGCGAACAGATATGGGAGGGGCACGTCAAACCTACCACCTCAATCTCCTCATACCACGGAGGGAGGCGGTACCTGTAGCCTTGGCAATGGTAGTTCCGGAGAGGGTGGAGCTCGGGCCGGAGGTATCTCTCAAAACTAATAACTAGTGTATAACTAAATGACAAGCACTCTCTCAGTTCACAGTAGTTGCTTGCTGGTCACTCTCTCTCTCCTCTCTGATGCTCTGGCGTGCCTTTTCAGGTCTCCCTCCGCCATTTTTATAATGAGAGACAGGTGTTAGAGATAATTACGACCCAGGTGACGAGCCTTACTGCTGTCCCTCTCCCGCAGACTGACACATGACCATGCAACCCATGCCACAATTTAAAATTTAGATTGATTGATAAGTGGGTTGTTGGACAACTAATCGACAATCATGACCAATCCCAATTTGAAGTACTGTTTGCCAAAAGCCGAAACTTTCAAAAAGTGGGAACGGTACGAGGGGGAACATCCTTTTTTCAAAAAATACTGAGAATTGTGACCTCCTAAAATTGCCTTAGGGAGTTCTGTAAATTCAGTATGTTGTCGTACATCACTGTACCAACAAAGCGCAAGTGTTCCCCTGGTTTTATCGGATACACACAAGCATTCAGCAGCAAGCCTATATTCCTGACCAGAGTCATAAATATCTCTAATTGAAGAGACGCGTATGGGCTGGGGGGGAGTTAAAAAACTAGGATTTACCACTTTAAAGACACCTCAGCCTCACTCTGGATGAGTGATGTCGCTATTTAGCGTGTAATTTCGCCCAGTGAGACGAGTGGCCATCTTTAATGTGATTATTAAGGGAAATGAGTGCGTCAGATCAGATAGGGCCGGCGTTTTAATTTGCCTCCCATTTTGTCTGTTAGCGAGGTGCAAGGCTCCCTCGGGGAGTAAGACGGTGATAAAGAACTTCAGAGTAAATAAGCAATCCCTCTCCTCAAGCAGAACCGATAAATAACACGCATAACAATGCACATTTCTGCGTGCCTGCTGCTAAAGAGCTTTAGGAAAGGCTGACGCATGAAAATTGTGACCACTTAAATGAATTGTATATAAATGGTCTATAATATTAAACTGTTTCTAGGAAACATAACAATCAATGGTTTAACAATAAAAAGCATCCACATAACTTCACTTTGAACAACATTTCAAAAGGAATCAATAATAAAACAAAAATGATGTGTATTATTACCATATGTTAATATTACCATATGATACATTACATTTACATTATACTGTATATGATTGTGAGAAACCGTAAAGTGACAATAAAAATCCAAGCACACAGTGTAGCCATTTCACTTCAAACTCAAAATTTAAACAATTCTGTTTGTGAATCTTGTTTATGATTGTCATCATGAAAGATATTGCTTTTTGCATTTGAAGAATCAGTGGATCATATTTCACAAAAAATGTATGGGTAAATTTAATTCCACAGTGTTCAACACACAATTAGATAATTAACTCTTATACTTTGTGGCTTAAGATTTTGTTCTTGTAAAATGCAAAGCACTAATATCTGTGATTATGGGGCTAATCTGTGTGAAATGCCAACTCAACTCTGAAAAGCATAGTGATTTTATCAGTTTTACAATTAACTAACAATAACAGATAACCTTGGAATCCTCCTACACTCACGGCCGCAGTAATCGGCCTCCAGTTGTTCCCAGTATTGTCTCTGGATGAGAATGTACTGATGAGATTTCACTGCAATTAAAATGCATACAATGCCATTTAGAGCAGAACAAGATGTTTTTGTTTGACTGCTTCTGGGTGATTTCTTCCCCCTCCAGATTTTTATGGAGACAGGCAGGAGTCGGTGAAGGGAAAAAGGGCTGGTTTGCAGAAAAGTGGAATGGATTTCTTGATTAAAAATGGCCTTTTCCCCCATCTCTTTGCTTGCGGGCACAAGGAACATAGACACACGGAAAGCATGCCGTGAATCCAAATGCCTCAATATAAAGTGTTGCATCATTGTTAATTCTGTTCATTAGTCTCTTCCTAGATGGAGGATTTAATTTGTGGTTGTCTTTTAGAGAGCTGGTGAACCAAATTGAATTTGCAGGCACCTCTCCACATGCAGACGTTTGTGTTGTCAATCTCACCTCAATTCATTTTTTTAAGACGCTCAATAAATCAAGTGAGATTACAAACAAAGCTAAAGATAGATAATTAAATAGGGACCCCTCAGTTGCTCCCTTATGCTCTTTCACTCTCCCTTTGGTTTCTTGCTCTCATAAACACAATGTAATGTGTATACAGAATGTTTTGTTCACTATTAAAAAGGAGAAATTAAAACATTAATTTTGTTCTGGGCAGACTGTATCTCAGCTATAGTATAATGACAGTAAAACTCATTATAAAGTATAAACAGCTGAAAGCTATTCATGTTTAAAATGAAATAAGACTGACCAGTGAACTGGCACTGTCTCTAATGACTAATACAGCACAGCTTAATTATGATATACAGTATACACCGATCAGCCACAACATTAAAACCACATGCATAATATTGTGTTGGTCCCCCTCATGCCGCCAAAACAGTGCCAACCCGCATCTCAGAATAGCATTCCGAGATGCTATTCTTCTCACCACAACTGTACAGAGCTACAACAGTACTACTGGTATTTATTAAGCTATTTATTTTTATTTTTATTTATTCTTTATTTAAATGGTCAGCAATTGACTGATACTAAACAGTGATGGCTGGCACAGCCATAAAAAATGGCACTCCATGTCAAAAAGGTTGCCGACCCCCGCCGTAGACTTTTTCAGTTCAAACCAGTCTGGCTATTCTCTGTTGACCTCTCTCATCAACAAGGCATTTCCGTCCACAGATCTGCCACTTACTGGATGAAAGAGTAAATTCTAGAGACTGCTGTGTGTGAAAATCCCAGGAGATCAGCAGTTACAAAAATACTCAAACCAGCCCGTCCAGCACCAACAAACATGACACAGTCCAAATCACTGAGATCACATTTTTTCCCCATTCTGATGGTTGATGTGAACATTAACTGAAGCTCATGACCTGTATCTACATGATTTTATGCACTGCACTGCTGTCACACGATTGGCTGATTAGATAATCGCATGGATGACTGTTGGTGCCAGATAGGCTGGATTGAGTACTTCTGTAACTGCTTGATCTCCTGGGATTTTCACACACAACCATCTCTAGAATTTACTCAGAATGGTGCCAAAAAAAAAGAACATCCAGTGAGGGGCAGTTCTGTGGACAGAAATGCCTTGTTGATGAGAGAGGTCAACAGAGAACGGTCAGATTGGTTCGAACTGACAAAGTCTACGGTAAGTCAGATAACCGCTCTGTACAATTGTGGTGAGAAGAATATCATCTCAGAATGCTATTCTGTGATGCGGGTTGGCGCTGTTTGGGCGTTTTGCATCCCTATTGGTCCACTAGTTCTTGATCGACAGCTCCTCCTCTAGCCAATCATTCTGCTCAGTATTATATTATTTGTGGTTGATAGATATGCTGCTTGTGTCTGTTTTGAGTATTTTCCTGCCAGCTCTAGGAAACAATATGTTGTCCGAGTAGGCCATTATCATAGTCCGTTAACACATGTATCGAGTCAGCTGAATTTAGTTAGCAGAGTTTTAGTTTAGGCATTATTTAAGACTTCCTTGTTTGTAGGTTATTGGCTGCACTTCTAAAAAAAAAAAAAAAAAAGCAAGGCTGGGTTGGTGTGGATGTTTGATGCATGTTTTTACTAGCTGTACCAATGTAGTTGCGAGTTCAGAACCCAACTTGATCCGCTGGGACCAATGGGACGAGTAAGAGCCAGCTAAATCCTTGCTAAAATCTTACTTAGTGCACCTTTAATGCAGTCATAGATTTAAAGAGAGGCGTAGAATTTGTTTTATGGTGATGGTGGAGTAAGGGGTGACACCACTGATTTAATGACAGGTTGTATTGTGACAACTTACCCCATAGTGTGTGACAACATGCCCCACTACTGGAGCAAGTTGTCACAATGTTTGTTTAGTGAACTGTATATTTTTCCCTGGGCAATAAAGGTAAACATGTTCAACAGCTTTTTGTAGCCAAGTGGTTAAGGTATGTGGCTATGAAGATATTGACTTTCAAAAATATCCTGAGAAATGTTCACTGAAGTAAAAAGTGAGACCACTAGCCCCCGTCTGTCTACTTTAACATGTATTGCATCATGTTTTGTATGATCGAGTCCAACCTTAGCTGTCAGTCTACCATATCATGAAGCCCCACCTCATTCCCATCATAATTAAACCAATAATCGGTTTCAATTAGTGCTCACTTTTTTTCCTCTACATGCCTTTATAGAAAAATTAATTAGTCAATTAGCCAATTAACATCTGAACAGGGCTTTGTGTTAACAAGCCTTTTACAAGCAGTGGTTGTAACCCTTCAGTAATGACACTGAAGCCTGCTGGCATCCAGGGACTCTTATAGAGAGCACGAGCTCCCCACTGCTTGCGTAGTGACAGCTTGGCTTTCCATCTGGCCCACATTACGGAGAACACTAGCATTAGGGAAGAAAGCTCAAACAAAAACAAATAGAAAATAATTGCTGTTTGTTTTCCATACGCAGCATATTTATGAACATCTTCCAGCCAATGACTGGCCCTCTTGTACAGCTGCAGTATTTTGGCCAGCGCTTTCCTGTCACCAGTATAAATAAAGCTGATAGATTCAAGTAATGGCTCCTGGTTCAAATAAACAGACAGAGACCCTTGTGATTTGTCTTTCCCCCTGCACTAAATCATATTTGTGTATGTGATACATTTCCTCAGTGCGAATGATTCTGCTGCAGTGCGTGCATGTGTATAAAGAGAGGTTCGTCTACATGTATGCGTGAGCCTGTGTATGAGTGTTGTCAACATATCCGAACATAAGTAAACGGTACATACCTCTTGTCTAAACCAGACACAACAGTATTTAGGAAGGGTCTGGGTGGGGAACTGTAGAAAACTGGGCTGGGTCAAAACCGGTGCAGCCAGGGAAGTCCAGCAAGGGTGGCCCAAAAGGGACTGTTCATGTGAGGATCAAGTGCAATGTACAACATCTCTGTGGTCTTCCCCTGATAGCAAGTAGCAGCTTGCACTCTGTTTGGAAGAAAAAAGCCAAGGACTCCTTGAGAATGTTTATTGTCTTGTCCCGTCCCGCTAAACAATCCCTAAAAAGGGAGAGCAGCTGTTTATAGGTTGTTTACAGACCAAACATTGCTTTTCTGCCTCACATTTTTTCCAAAGTAACTTATAGCAAAACCAAATAAGCAGGGGCAAGTGCTTCTAATGAACAAGTGTCACTTTCGTTCAGATTGACGCATTAGGACACAACACATAATTTTCACTCAGAGCTCTCATGAGCCTCTATAGGTAATCAATAAAAATCTATAGGCTAATATTTGGGTTCTGGACCACGAAAGAAAGAAAAAACAATGGAGCTGCATTAAATAGAAGACTGATAAGGCATGTAAAGTGAGAAGGAAATAGTCCCACAGGATTGCAGCCAGAGGTGGTCAGAGCAACAGCATTTCCTTTGGCGAAGTGCTCCGCTTCCACACATTACATCACATCGCTCTAAATTAAAGCTTTATGCCTCTGAATTTCTTAAGCTCTGCTCTCGAGGCTCAGTGGAGAAAAACACATATCTGCTTTCTCTCCTCTGTGGCTCAGCAATTGAGAAATTCTATGTAAACAGGGTCCATTTTTTCACCTTACATGGGCATGCAGTGGACAGCATGTTGGTGTGTTATGTATGGGGTAAATAGATTCGCACAATTGCCCTCATTATTAACATATTCTGACAGACGCATGTGTCCTTAGCAGGTCTGCACTGAACAACTTTCAGTTCCACTTTGTTACATGTTGTTCTGGGAAAGGTTTCAACGGTTCAGATAGGACGGCCCTAGCATTATACTGGCTGTTTTATGTAACTAGCATCTTAAGAAAAAGAAAAAAAAAAGATCTTTGTGTGTAGAGTGAGTGTAGAGATGAGTGAATCTAACTGTCCAGACGAAAGTTTTACTCATTTTCTCATTTGTAACTTGGGAATCTTAATGGGTTCTCAATTATGTTTCATTTAAGTTTATGTTTCATTAAGAAGATAGCCTAATCTTCTAAAAGAATATGATGGGAAAAGTTTGAGTTCATACTAAAATCTTAGACTTTTTATTGCAGACTTTGGCATCCTGGCAAATCTGAGCACAGCTTGAGACATTGTTGAGATCTCTTCTGAAACTCTAGAGAAGATTTCTGGGGTCTTATTCTCACAAGAACAACTTTAGAAGCAGGAGACTAAAGCAAATTCTTTATTTGTCCTCATTTAATCTCATTGCTGTCCAGAAGAAACAATGGAATATTTAAGATAACTTGTTTGGGATTCTGTTTTCCTAAGGGTGAATATCTATGTAAATGTTTTTCAAAAGATTAGTTTAATGATACAACTGTTATTAGCCTGGAAATACATAAAAACAAAACCTTACGTTTTGTCTTATTATTTAGGCAAATTAAATATATAAAAAAAATTTTTTTTTTTTTTTTTTTGGTTTGCCAGTCGCAATAATTATCGATTGGATAATTTTGTTTTAATGTTATCAAGTTTAAGTTTCTCAACAAATCTTGCTCTTAAAGGGATAGTTCACCCAAAAATGAAAATTCTCTCATCATTTACTCACCCTCATGCCATCACAGATGTGCATCAGTAGAACACAAACAAAGATTTTTAGAAGAATATTTCAGATCTGTAGGTCCATACAATGCAAGTGAATGGTGATCAGACCTTTGTAGCTCCAGAAGTCACATAAAGGAAACTTAGAAGAAATACATAAGACTCCAGTGGTTAAATCAATTTCTTCAGAAGTGATATAATAGGTGTGGATGAGAAACAGATCAAAATGTAAGTCCTTTTTTTTACTCTAAATCCCCACTTTCACCTTTACACCTGAAAGTCACTGGTGGTGCTTGTTTAGTTTCACTTCACATCTGAAAGTGAAAGTTAAAGTGGAGATCTAGAGATTAAAAGGATTTAAATATTGTTCTGTTTCTCACCCACACCTATTATTTCACTTCTGAAGATATGGATTTAACCACTGAGGTCATATGGATTACTTATTTGTTTCCTTTATGTTATTTTTTGGAGCTACAAAGGTCTAATCACCATACACTTGCATTGTAAGGACCCACATTTTTGGGTAAACTATCCCTTTAAGAAGTGTCACTTTTGTAAGGCTCTTTTCATATTGCAAAACTTTAAATTCACTGTACGTAGTCATTTTAAACTATTAAATTAAAATGTACATCTTCTACATGAAATTGATAATCAAAGCCAAAGGAACACTTATGTCCAGCCTATAATTTGAAGTGATATTATGATCTAATAAGCCAGCGTAATATTTAACACATCCACATTTGTAACAGCACGGGGAAATCTTCCAAGTCTTTTTTAATTAATTTCCATCATTCTCTCTCCCTGACACTAAAGGCACTATGGACACAGATTAGCGTGGATGTCCATGAAAAATTAACACGTTTATCTTTAAACTTGGACATCCCCTGGCCTTATGATATATACTACTTTTTTCCCTTTCATTTTCTTTCCTACTCTTTACTTTTGAGAGCAGAGAGAGGAAGCCTAGTAAAATGGAGCTGTGATTAAGTTGATATATTCCAGATAATAATAACAGAGTGGCTATTACACACTGGCGTTAGGAGAGAGAGTTTCCCGTTCTTCAGCCCTGCCCAGAGTGGACCAGGGATCTTCCAGAGGAAGGAGTGTGTGTAGTGTCAGACCTGAACACTGACTTGCAATAGAGAATGTAGAAAGGTCACCGTGTCTCTCTACAAGACATTAATTAATTTCGTTCTGTTCTTTACAGTCAGTTGTTGATCAAAAACAACAAAAACATTTTTTATTCTAATCACACATAGCATGGATGAGGTTAAAGCTATTCAAGTCCTCTCTTGATAATATGCGCTCATTTACAGAACAGACGGTTTTCTTAAACAGTAATGTTTTTTAGTACGTGTTCAACAAGACAATGTAATACTTCTAAAAAGTACAAATTATGCATGTAAACAATAAACATGTAACAACATATAATACATGCAATATAATATCATATTTATTGATGGAATACATTGATTTGTTCATTTAAAAAAAAAAAAAAGCTAAAATGTCACCACAATTATGAAAAACGAATAAAATATTATTATCAATATTAATATTTTCATAATGTACCTTGTAAGAAGGTCCCCAGTATAATTAACAGCCTTATTTGAGAGAGAATTTCTTTAATATGTAAGCAAAGTGGACATTATAACTGAAATATACCCATATGAATCTATATCGAATCGAAATCGATTTGAGAACTTGTGAATCGGAATTGGATCCAGAAATCTGTATCAATACCCAACACAATTACTGATGTACAGAGGGTAAACTTTCACATTACATTTGAAATGTACTTAATACATTTTAATGTGTGAGGTTCAATGAAACCTTTAGCTGAACATCAGCTATTTTTACTTTAGCATTGGTTTAAGTTAACTCTCTATTGGATTTTTGTTCAATGCATAATTTAGTGTAGGTGAAACAATAATTGCTAGCAGTACAATTGCAGATCCCCAAGAGGTCTATATATTATTACCTCTATAAATTGAATTTGTAGACAAACTAGTGTGTTACTGCAGTTCTATATTAAGCATTTAAATGTTTTATTCCTGTTCAAAAGAAGAAAAAACTACATATTTTTCACTAGGATACATGTAAGTAAAGTGTGTAAGGGTCAGATGTGCAGTGGGGGCATAGGAAAGGTCATAAGTGAAGGGCTGTGTACTGCATGAGATCATACGCATCCCTTCAGGGTAGATGACTCAGCTGGTGGGGCAGGAAGCTCAATAACATACTGCACCAGGGTCATTCACTCCGCCTGAGGGAAGGGGCCACCTGCTGGCAGGGTACAAAATGGCCCTGACCCAGGCAGCCACACAAGTTCAAGTCAAGTGCGACCCTGAACAGGGAAACAGCAAGATATGAAGAGAAAGAGAGCTAGATCTACATGAAACAGGCCCTAGAAAAGCTCCTGCCACCTATTACTTCCATTAATCTGTTTTTGGAAATCTAGACTCATACAGGAAGGGTAGAGGGAGCTGTTTCCTCACATCAGCTACTGTACTACTTTCATATGACTCACCAGTTCCTTAGGAGCTGTAAACATACTAAGGCATTTTTTATATTTTATCTAACAAAATTCTTTCTAAATAGAAAATGCTTATTTGCATCATCAGAACCAAAATGTTTCGGTTACATCAAAGCTCTGCTTCAGATAACAACAGGTGCAATTTTCCAAATGTGTGCACTTTTGAAAACACCCTGGACTTTCTAAATGGATCCTTTTCACACTTCCAGTTATTGGAACAAATAAGTAAATAATTGCAGGGTAAACCTCGATAGTGGTGAATGGGAGTGAATGGGAGACCACAGCAAATATAATTTTTGTTAAACATTTGCTACAACATTAAAAGAAAAACGGCACCATTATGTTTCCACAGCTTTCCAAATTAAGAAAAAATAGAGAGCGATGGATTATTACAGCAGCTGTATTAGAGACCTCATTGCATCGTTGGTAACTAGTTTTTTTTAAAACTGAGTTTCTGAAGACATTGATTTAACCACTTGAGTCTTATGGATTACTTTTATGCTGACTTATGTGATTTTTTTGAGCTTCAAAATTTTGGCACCCTTTCACATTGTATGGACCAAAAAGCTGTGAAATTCTTCTAAAATTCTTCATTTGAGTTCAGCAAATGAAAGAAAGTCATACACATCTGGGATGACATAAGGGTGGGCAAATGATGAGATAAACTTCATTTTTGGGTAGCTAATCCTTTAAGTTTGAATATGGCCTAAGTCATAGACCACATTCACAATAATGCATTTTTGTTTGAAAATGTATTAATTATGCTACATTTACACTTCTCAACCACACTAGCATTACGTTTTCCTCCTCTGAAAACGGAGCGTTTCGAAAATGCTCTCATTACTGCATACTTGGATAACGATGAAATACATAAACTAAAAACAGTTTTCAAAAGAAAAAAGTGTTTAGTGTGAATGTGGACTCAATCATAGACCACGTCCACAATAATACAGTACGTTTTTGTTTGGAAATGTATGAATTATGCTAGAATTGCATTTTCCTCCAATAAAACGAAGCGTTTTTGAAAATGCTCTCTGTTACTGTACTTTGAAAAACTAAGATATTAGGAAACTGAAAAACAGAGGTTTCAAAGATAAATGAATAAGTGTGGTCATGGCCGTAGGATCTTGTTTACAACCGAAAAGTGATTGAATGGAACCATATTTATCACTCGAAAACAGGACTGACAACCTTATTCTGCTGCTCCGTACAGAGCCAGAAAGTCCAGAGCTCACAGTAACATGGGCTGCTGGGACTCTTCTTTGAATAGCTGACATTCTATCGGACAGAATAGATGTATGTGGAGACGTTTCTTCTATTGTTTTTTTCTCCCTCTATCTATGTTTCTTTCTGTCTCTCTCTCATTTGATGGTTTCAACAGATTCTGCCATCAGAAGAAGACTGACAGTTGACATTCTCCTTCCTTTTACAATCCATCCCATACCTTTCGCTCTTCCTTCAGATCAGCAGGCAAAACTGTCAGGGGAAAAGGAAGCAGGAGGGAGAGATGGAAGGATGAAGGTGTCGGGGGAGTGACGTGGCATACCAGTTCTTCTTGTACAGCTTCCTATCTCTGATTTCTGGGCTAAAAGCAAATGTATGGCAAGCACACAGGTAGAGCGAATCACAAATGCAAGGCAGCTCTGATGAGACACAGCTCTGTGCTATTGTGTTGACAATGACAGCCGATATCATGGCTAAACATCAGTGTTGTCCTATTTACAGGGTTTCGATGTTTATGTACTGGCCACTAGTGCTTATTTCTCCTCTTTATCAAGGTCGGAGTCGACATGGGACTCTGGTGTGTCTGTCTTTGAGGATGGAGATGCAGAAAAAAAAACCAGTGTCTCTCTCTTCACTCTTTTCTCAAATCACTCCCTATTTCTTGGTCAGCATTCTTTTTGTACGTGCATATGCAAAAGTGTTCATGTTTGTTACATGAGTATTACACTCAAGTGGGGGCCATTTGTGCATTGTGTCTATGAGATGGAAGAAGGGATTCATACAGCCATGAATTTTGCTCTCAAAACCCTAATCTATACAAAATTATTCTGGCTTGAGAGAGGGGGCTGGACTCAAATTTGTTTGGTAGTTATAAAACCATAGGAATATTTGATGTACATAAAAAGCAGAGGATAATTTTTTGTCCTTTGTGTTTAAAATAACTCGACTTTGTCATTTAAAGGGATAGTTCACCCAAAAATAAAAATTATGTCATCATTTACACCTTTAATGTCTTTCCAAACCCCTATGATTTTGTTTCTTATAATGAACACAAAAGGAGATTTTTTTTTTTTAAGGAATATACTGGTGTCTTTTCAATACAAATTCAGTTGATAGGGACTCACTTTAAACCTTAAAATTTACAGAAAAGAATCAGAAAAGTAGTCCATGCAACTTGTGCGTCATATTCCAGGTATTCTGAAGGCGTACGATAGGTAACACTGTTTCCTTTAATCTTTTTTGTGTTGTTTTTAGTGCAACGGACGTCAAGATTTTCATTTGAAAATGTCTTAAATTTCAGGTTCTTCCTCACCAAAACTTATCATATGAATTTATATTAGTGGTTTTCGTTTATTTGTAATTGTATATTTCTTCTTGTTTTTTTGTTTGGTTTTTTTGTTTGTTTTTTCTTCTTCTTTTATATTAGGGACTTTACAATCAAAATATGCTGCACATAATCTTAAGTAAACATTTTTATCTTTTGTGTGTGTAATGGGGGGGGGGGGGGTATGTATGTATTCATGGTCTTGAACTCTACAGTTGTACTGCTGAGGCTTCAGTAACAATATAAACAGGTGCAAGTAAATGTAACCGTTATTTGCCTTGTCTATTCTGTATTCTTTTGTTCTGTGGATTTTCAATAGGGCTGACTTTACTAAAACCTGACACATTTCAAAGATGAATAAAATCACGTTCAAATCGGCTAAGACTTAACTGCAACAATTGTCTTGATGGCCCAGTGCAATAGAAATGCTAAAGTTCTAATTAGTTCCTTCCCTGATAAGTGCTGCAAATCATTGAGTAGCAGTAATAGTAGCAATATTGGAGGCTGAGTTCATCTGAGTACTTAAAAATTCCACAGGGTCGTAATGCCGGCAGAGTTTTATACTCTGTATGATTTCAGTATGTGTTGGAAATAGTGTACAGTGTATTACAGGTCGCAAAACATCTGTACCATACACCAAAAGCTGGTGAGCTGTGTAATATGTGGCGTGTTGTGTTATTGAATTGTACTGTATTTGCTGGAACACAGAAATGGCATTGCCCACACTGCCTTCACAAACTCACACAGGATACAATTGAGCTGTAAGCCAGCTGTCATGGCACTGATAAACTCAATACATTCAGGACAGACTCAAATAGCTAACTGTCCACATTTCATATCCCCAGTGCTCTGATAAATGATAAAACTCTTGATGAAATCTTTTTGTCTAGTGCAGATACATGTGGACATCTTTGATGCAAGACAAATATATAAATCAAATACAGAAATTGGTAATCATCTTTTAATTTAGGTGTCGCCATATTATGTGTGGGAATGTAAGCTTGTGATTATGAAGTTCATTAAAGCAATAAGCCACCAGAGGCTGCATGTTACAATGATTTTACTACAGATAAAGGTAGTTATTAAAACCACCCTAATCGTTGCAAAATTACTGTAACATACAGCCTCTTGTGGCTTCTTGCTATAATTGCTTGTTGCTTTTATATAATGGCAGCAACAGTAATATGATAAAGGACACTAATGTTCAATAAATAGATGGTAAATTAATGGTTATTATAGCAGTAAACTAGTCTTGTGCCAAATAATATAGTTCATTAGCCTAACTGTGGGCTGTTTATAGTTGTCAAGCTACTCAGAAACTTGGCAATCAAGCTGCTTCCCAAATCACTACTAAGTTGTGCGAGTACTGTTGTACTGTATGTTCACAATTAAAATGCCAAACAAAAATAAATAAATAAATAAATAAAAGGCTACAAGTAACCAGATGAAGTACTTGTTTAACCAAAAGCAGTTGCGGCTTGCCCTATGTAGCGAAAGGGTATACCTGACCATGATGCTAGCTTGACAAAACAATCTTAATGGCAAATTTGGCAGCTATCAAAACTTCTGTGAAGACAGCACCTTCCAAATTTGCTTATGGTGCGTAAGGGGCCATCTGAAAAGTCCACACATTCAGCTAAAACGTGCTAATACTGTGGAGGATTTGGTAAGGGACCGTCTGAAAAGTCCACAAATGGTGGTAAAATTGTGGAGTTTTTTTTCTGTATAAATGTTCAATAAGATCAAACAATGTATCAATACAATCATAAAGACAAGTACAGGTGAAGGAAAAAAAATAAACAAATAAAATAAATAAAAATTATTAAAAAAATTACAAAATATTTATAAACCATCCAAAATGTATACATACATAAGATAAAGAAGACAAAAAAATGAAAAGTCATGGGTCAGGAAAGTTCTAATTTTAGCATATAAGAAAGGATATACAATTATTTTTAATAATAATAAATTAATAAAATTTAAGTGTCCCTTATTTTAAAACTTCAAAAGTGGCAACCCTATGTAAGTGCATAGCAAATAGTTTGCCATTTTTGGCACAGCTATAGAACAGGAGCAATTATCTGCATTTTACAAAGTCAGAACGATCCGTTTCATAAGACTTAATAATCCTTCTTCAATTTACAAACACTTAACAATTTCAAAGATATTTATTCATCAGTAAATTTCTACCTTTGTCCTTACAAGAGTGGACAAATGACAAAATAAATGTAAAACGGCAGCTTCAAAGCTGGTTTTAAATTTATATTTGATTTATCCAATACCTCACTCTCCTCAAATTAAATGACAACGTGTGAGTCTCTCTCCATTTCTCTCTCTCTCTCTCGCTCTCTCTCACACACACACACACACACACACACACACACCTTAATCACAGCACAATGTCTTATGGACTTTTGTGGACAGAGACATTGTTGGCATTATAGGGGTTACACGAGGCCAAAAGCAGCTCCTTTCTTTCCAGTTAACTTCTTCGATTGATCTATTACACCGTGGCCATAAAACAGACAGATAAGGAGCTCCCTAGCTTTTTGGTAGATTGCATGGTGCTCTCGTTCTGAGGTTAGTAATAACTTTCGAGTGTGGGACACGGCAAATGGACAGTGGCACGACAGAAAAAGAAAAAGAGATTTATCTATCTAATGAATAAAGTCTCGGACAGAGCAGCGTCATACCCGAGCGAGAGCCGAGTGGCACAGGGAGGGGTCAGGGGTTTTATTCCAAGGGAAAAGAGAGATCTGGATTCCGTCGACACCTAGATGGATGAGAGCGTAGTTAGGGATTGAGGACCTTCTTTCTATCTGTCACATATGTTTGTAGAGAAAGGACTGGACCTCGATTCAGGTCCTTGCTCTGCAGGAATATTCTTTCTTTTTTTTTCTTTAAACTAAAAACATAAAAATACTTGTGACATTAAGCTTTCTCACTCTCCTTTTCTCTTACTTTCAGGCATCTCACTACCATCAAAGTGAAACACTCCAAAAGACCTAATTTACGCATACAGGGCAGCCCTCTCCTGGCCTGTGATATGTTTAAGCCAATCCCGTAATAAAAGATGCAGCCATACATATTCATGATATGAATCTAGTAATTAGTGCCCCCCCCCCCCCCACACACAACACACGCACAGACATTAAACACACACGTACACCACTCAACCTCATGCATATTTATTGCTGTGGCCTGGCAAACAAAGACACTGGCAGTCCGGGGCATTCTCCATTAACACAGGCAGCAGTGTGTGATGGCGGTGATAGCAGGCCTGCCACTCATAGAGCCTTCGTTCAGGGCCCATGCATCCCCCCACGTGTCACTGGTGGCTGCCTTTCCTCTTTGAGTCCCCTAATTTCCACTTTGCTGAAATGCAACCCGGCATCATTATTGCATCAGGATTGAAAGGCGGCTATTGAAAGCCACTCTGCAATGTCAGGAGCTCTATGCTGGTGGGACACTCCCAAAGGGACGAGCCCTGGAGTAGTATGCACACATACATACACACACACATCCATGCAAAAACATACAAAGCAAAACAAACACATACAGTATACAGTTTCGTGCCCATACGGGTCAACATTCAAGTAAAACATGCAGTACAAACATGCGGTGGTTTGAATTTATGGTTAGGTTTAGGTATGGGGTTTGGGTAAGGGGGTTAAAATGACAATCTCACAAAAATCTCACAAACGCGCATTCAAAACCTGGAAGTTTCTCTTTCTTTCATGATACACAACAGAGCTTTTTATATTACTATTATGGTTATGTTTAGGGTCTGGGTAAGACTTTACTGTTAGGTTAAGTTTGCATCTAAATACGTTTTGTGTAACATGAACTATTTGTAGGACTTTTAATAAGATCTGGTTGATTGCATCACCCAAGGGATAGTTCACCCAAAAATACAAATTTAAGTCCTTTTTTTCTCTAAATCTCCACTTTCACTTTCACATTGAAAGTTTAAGTGGAGATTTAGAGTAAAAAGGTACTTAAATATTTATCTGTTTCTCACCCACACCTATTATATCGCTTCTGAAGAAATGGATTTAACCACTGGAGTCTTATGGATTACTTCTATGTTTCCTTCATGTGATTTTTGGAGCTACAAAAGGTTTGATCACCTTTCACTTGCATTGTATAGACCTACAGAGCTGAGATATTTTTCTAAAACTCTCTGTATGTGTTCTGCTGAATAAAGAAAGTCATACACATCTAGGATGGCATGAGGGTGAGTAAATGGTGAGAGAATTTTCATTTTTGGGTGAACTATCTCTGTATAAGGAAATATGTAATAATCTGGACATGAGAGCTATTAGACAGTCAATCTGCTAGAAGGCCATTCATGCGTTCCGGCTGGCCCGTGGCTCGAGGAGACATTATTATCAGGGGACTCATAGATCTTCAGCTGCTCCAGTTTGTCTCAATAGATTGTATGTGTTACAGCACAGGCAGAAAGGCCAATCCATAGGCACGTACAGACAAAAGTATGAACGCGTGTCGCTTGTGTGAATGTGTTTGTGTTGACAGTGGTATAGAATACCAGTGTGCACTGAAGGTAAATCACCCCAGACAATTTTATTTGAAAAGAAAAGATGATGAAAACAAAGGATAATGAAGGCCAGCATAAAACACTCTCCCATTTACAGTCATGAAGGTCTTAAAAGGAGCTGATGACATTTATGACCTGAGGGTCAATTTTATTATACAATGCTGGCTATTACATGCCATCTAAATTTGATCATTACAGTGTGGATTTTTAGAAAGAAGGTCATGACTGCCTCTGCAGGTTCACATGTGGTGCATGCAGTCAGGGCCTCTGTGGGCCCCTTCATTATAACAAGCTTTGATTGACTGACTGTGTGATCTGAATTGCCCAGTTGTAAGTGTGCGTGTGCTTGTGTTTTTGCGAGCGCTCCTATTCACTGATGTTGTGCTTCTCATCTGTGATTGTGAGAATAAGTATGTGTCAAGTTGAAAACGATAAATGCTCCTTGACTTTAGAAACCATATGCCACGCCTCTGTTCAACAGAGGTGGGAGTGACTAAGGAGAAGCTTGCATAGCATCTAATCCTTCAGAAGGACTGAGATGTGGGAGAGAGAGAGAGAGAGAGAGAGAGAAGACAAAGCAGATCAAAAGCAGGGGGTACACTTGCAATAGTGAATTATAGCAGGGCCCAGTTAGACGGATTGCTCCCCTGAACATCTCCATGCTTTCAGTGTCCCCCAGGGTCCCACACCTGTTCATTCCTTCATGGACACTGAATATCAGTGGTGATACAATCAAATTCGGTTGTAAAGTTTTAGTTCACACTGCATCCAATTCTGTTTTGTTTCTCAAATCAAATCTTAGCGAAATCTAAGCGAAAATGAGTGCATTTGGTTTCTGCTGCAGAAACTACTGTTTTGTATGACATTACATAAAGTAAACATCACGTCCTGAATGATGAACAAAACGACTTGAAATCCAACCTGACCTTTCAGAAACATTTCAATACGACTTTAACCGGATTTCAAACTAAATACAAATTTGGTTTGGACTGAGTTTGTCAAAATCAGATTTAATGTGATTTTTGCTATTTAGATTACAAACAACACAGCCTGATCTCATGAAATTTACGTGATCATGACAACATTTTTGCAATTCAAAATGCACCTGCTGTATAGCACGTTTGGCTGCAGTTTTCCAGTGAAATGTCCAACTGGGGGCGCCAAAAGGGAGTAAAATAGTGTCGTATTCAGACGAGGCTTTAATGTGAGTTTTAGATGGATGTTTTTATAACATACCTCCCTAAACTAAAACTTATGCCTGAACCTAACCAACAGTGTTTTCAAATATATATGAGATGTTAAAAAAGACATCTTTTCCTAATCAACGCCTAAACCTAACCAACAGTGTTTGAAAATGCAGAAGTGAAATGAGAAGAACATTTTCTGAAGCAACCACATAATTTTGTGTCGCTTCTTTGATTTTGTCGTGTCACGTGTCAGCTTGAGTTCATGGTTCCTCTGACTCAAAGTCCAGTGCTCTAAGAGGTGATCTACCGTGCAAGCTAATAATCTTGGAATAAATGTATATATGTAGGTGGGTCTGTAATCCAAGCATTAAAATGTATACTTTTTCAAAATATGCATTACAGTAAAAGTGTTTCGATATCATAAAATAGCATGGTCTGAATAATAGAGAGAAAAATAAGTATTTATAAAGTCATGATTTGAGTGAAAGTGAATAAAACAGTTGTTGTAGCACCTCTAGTGTTCATTTCACATGGAAACTGCAGGGAATTTTACTTGGAGACACGTATACCAAGTTATGCAAAAATGTATATAGAGTCACATTTTTTACTATGAGTCCAAGTTGCAGCAGCCACAACAAGATTGATTTGAGAGGGGGGGAAAAAAGGAATTTACTGCCTGAATGAACAAATCTTGAGTGACCTCTGATCTAGACTATGCAAGAGTTATGATTCAGCTGCAAAAACTGCAAGGTAAATTTAATATAATTATGAGGTACTGACACTTAAACATTAAACATGTTATTAGACCAATATAAGTATCTACAAATATTTCCGTGTTTGAAAAAAACCCAGTATGAAACATAAAATATAATTACATCATGTAGAAATGATTTTATAGGCATGAAAGCCACAGCAGAGAGTCTAAACATTTTTCAAACATATTTTTTCTTGTTCTCTTCAATGGTATTGTTTGATTTCACAAACACAAGTTATTTTAAATGACTCCGTAATGAAGCTGCTCATTTCTTAGAGACAATATGGCACATTTCATTTCCATCGACAATAACAATGATTGACTATCTTTACCTGCCGTGGAGTCTAACGTAACCAAACCCTCTTAAATTAAAACCGGATTACTGTACAGAAGTGGCAGACTCCTCAATGATCCTCTCATTGTGTGGAGAATTACGTATCAAATTAATATTTTCCACAATAAGATGGAGATTGAGGATGGGGGGAGGGGGGGCTTGGCCATTTCAGGATGAATCATGAACATTGTCTTACTGAATCAAAGAGTAATTTGCTCATTTTCTCTGCTATATGACACATCGGCCTGTCACCTAGACCCTATGAGCGTGTGCGCATGTGAACGCGCCTTTCGTTCTGGATGTCACAGGCCTCTGATGCTTGACTTGTTGGCATTTCGAGATGTTTGCATGGAGGATGAAGTCTCCCGAGTCCTGAAGTCAGACCTGAAATCTGTCTGCTCAGAGTACGCCGGACAGAATGGGCTTTGAGCTTTAGTGGGATTTAAGACTTCTGAAAGGTTGGGGAAAAGAAAGTGTCAGACCTTTGAATGGCTTTGATGTTCTTTCCACTCAAAACTCTGTGATACACAGCTCAAAGAGAAGGCTGTAGACAAATAGGAAAATGGGATGAATGCTTACACAAGCATACACACACACTCTAGAAAAAAAACCACCAAGCGCTACAATATGGTCACAGAACCTGGGCTCAGGTCCAATTTTAATGGGGCAGACTCTGATTAACTGGTGCAGTGGTCAAACCCACTTTAACTAAGTATATTACACGTCTCCATTTAAATGTGTAATTTAACTTACTTCAAATGGATCATTGTGCTCCTTTCATAAAGGTGAGCACGAAAGAGATTAAACTTTAAGTCATTATGTCTCCATAAAAGAGGATTCTTCCCCACTCGGAATGAGGTAATATTTTTTCCCGATGACTTCTGCAAGGAGACGCTGGACCCGACGATTGGTTTTCATTCACCTGGCAAGCAGTGAAAAAGGTCCATTGCATAAAGACAATAGAGGCACATTGTGGAGTCAAAGGCTTTGCACCACAGAGAATGAGAAAAACCTTCAAAAATAGGTCACTGGGACCAATGTTACTGTGTGGTAAAGACAAATGGATTTGCTTCTCCTTGATTTTTTTGGACAGAGAGAAATGATGAATAAAATTAATTTGAACTGTCTGGATTCGTTTTTCTTTCTGTTCCTTTTTTCTGCATTTTTCGTCAGACACTTTTGTTAAATTTGCTGCAGCATGGGGATAAGTTAACATGTTTGGTTACACTGATGGTAAACTGGTTTAAGGTGCATCAAAAAGAGTAAGAAAATGTTGCACTAAACTCCACAGAAGCATCAGCAAGAATGCTTTAGAGAAATCGAGATAGGATGAGCTTAGGATCTTTGTTTTGCAGCAGATGAGCTTAACTTCTGTATTGGTACTGGCAGAGCATCAAATCCGGTTACAGTTTGGTAGCTCTCACAAACACATGTTATGTCTCATGATAGCACTGGCCTTGTTTGCTACTCCTCGTTTTCTTTACTCGCCAAGTTTGCTAACCATTGTGACAAGTTAGACTGTTTGTTGGAATAGAGCTCAATCAGATACAGATGCGTTTTTGGAAACACGTACTGTAAGACACAAAGGAACAAAATGCCACAGATCTTTTTGATGTCTTATCATTTCAAAAGCACTAGCAGATTCCTCTGAAACTGACTTTAGTTGCCTGGGATAAATGCTTTGATATGATAACAATTATTAATTAATATTATTAATATTAAACTTTAACCATAACACTGAAATCTAGAAGGAAACATTTTTGAGGAATTTCAAAAGAATCTAAAAGAATCTAAATTTGAATAAAATATTGTATCTTCTATCAATAACCCTGAAATCTCCAAATGAGTAATTCATGTTGTGTCCCATTAAAAGCTAAAGTAGTTCCAGGACAGTGAGAAAGCTTGTACTTTCATTAATAACTGAGACCAGTTTCACCCTGCAGTTCAAAGTCATAGGTTAGAGCACAAGTGTGACAAGGAACCCCTGGGTCAGTATAAAAAAGTGATTCAATGCGATTTCTCTACTGGCTTTAACTCCACCTGCCAATCAGCCATCTGAACAGTGCTGCACTTACACATATTCTTCTAAAGTTATAACTGAATTGAGCAACGGCCCCCATTTTTCTGTTAATGTCAGTCAAGGAACTATTAAAGCATTGACGGCTCCAAAAGAAAATGAAAGGCTGCCTATGACGACATGTTTGACCTTATATTGTGTGAGAGAATTCTGCCATGAGTCTCATTATACCCGTGATTACAGTCAATCCCCTTAACTCTGCCTATATAGGCTACTGTAATTACTCTCACACAGCATGCAACCCAGAGAAATTACGTTCATAAATACATTTTTCCACCTTTGCTTTTAGCTCCAAGCCGGCCTTCATTTGCTGACAAGTACTTTCATAAAGGAGAGGTGGATGTGAAGTATTGTGCCTTCTTCTCTTAACCTTTTTCAGAGCATTTGCAAGATATCAAAGAAGGAATGAGATTACGGGGATTTTAATATATCCCACTGACTCAAAGTTTTTGAATCCGTTCACCAAAGAGATTCGTTCAGATTCGCTCAGATTCACTGATTCATTCAGTATCAATTTCTGTAGATTACATCTTTATGCCATAAAGTAGTGAAAAATGTGTGTAATATGCATGGTTGGGGAGTAACGGAATACATGTAATGGGATTACGTATTTAAAATACAAAATATAAGTAACTGTATTCCACTACAGTTACAATTTAAATCATTGGTAATTAGAATACAGTTACATTCGAAAAGTATTTTGATTACTGAAGAGATTACTTTGCATTTTATTGTCATTTGTTTCATTTAATATTTAGTCCTTTCAGATGGAAAACATTTATATATATAATTGATGCAATCCAAAGTGCATTTGAACAGCGGTGAAACAGTTTCTTATAATGTGTTACATTCATACAAGCAGACAGAGAAGTAAGTTTGAAGTAAGTTTGGAGCAGAAGAAATAGAAATAAACCTTGTGTAAATTGTCAGCTTTACGCTAAGCTAAAATGCTATTTCTAGCCATTGTACATGCACGTTACCAGGCACGATCATATTTGTTATCAAGAAAATTCACGTTGGATCATAATTTCTTTTTTTCTAGTAAGACCTTTGATATTAGGGCAAAAATCTTATTCTTGATAGTAATTTTTGTATGGTTTTCCTGTAAAAATATCAAAAAAATTCCTTAAAACAAGATCAATTTGATTAATCTTGCTTTAGAAACAACACTGCATAAGATATTTAGGTTTTTCAGAGAATGTATTTTTAACATGTGTATTTTGTCTTACTGTACTGGCAGAGTTTTTATAGTCAAAACAAGTGAAAAAATCTACCAGTGCTGAAGAAGTAACCCAAATTATTTAGAACACGTTACTGACCTTGAGTAATCTAACAGAATATGTTACAAATTGCATTTTACAGCATGTATTCTGTAATCTGTAGTGGAATACATTTAAAAAGTAACCTCCCAACCCTGGTAATTTGTAATGAGTGAATCACTGAATCATTGATTCAACATATTTGTTTAAAGCACGAACCAAAAACAAACCAAACCAAAACATTAGTTCACGACCAAAACAAAAATGTGAATGAGAACAATTCGTTCATTTATAACAGTGTTTCTCGATCCTTTCTTGGAGTACCGCTAACAAAAAGAGGATTTGTTCACGAAACAGTGATTCACAAGCATCATGCTAAATAACGACTATTTACAACTAATAAAAAACTAAATAACATTCACAGTTTGTTGTATGCTCCAAGGTCACTGCAAATGACAAGTGTTTAAAACCTGTGTAACTAATAAGACATTTAAAGCCCAAAATGATCACACGGAGTTGGCATGTTGTTTTTGAGAGTTCCAGTACCCTAGGATCGGACACATTATGCCGAATCACTGGCAAACGCCATCTCCTTTCAGACATTTTTGCTTTGGCTCCAGCATGTTTACCTTCTCTTGTGGCATGACTGGAAGCACGTTGTGTCATCAGTGTGGAAGATCCGGGTTTGGATTCCGCGGAAACCAGGAAGAAATCACATTCGCATAATAAGTGAAAAGCACGATTCGGAGGTATCCTCCACTGATGGTTAGGTTTAGGCTTGGGGTTTGGGTTTGGGGTACAGTTTATAAAATATGCATTCCTCTTCATTGTAATTCAGCCTGTACAGCTGAAAACAACTCTCTTCACAACTCATTTTGACGTCCCATCGTGGATATTACACCCGGAAAATGGAGCTCCCTCATGCCCATACGCCCAACAACAACCGCTTTGGCCACTGGGGGTAATGTTTCGAATTTTGGTAAGCACAGACCAAAACCTACTGTTTCCGATTTCACTGTGAGATCAGTCTGAAAAACCCAACATTCAAAGTTGATGGTCAAGTCTGATGAAACAAAAACTAACAATGACCAGCCAAACCACAGAGGGAAGCTTTATTTTCCATTCTTGCATCAAAAACAAGTACTGTTCACGTTTATTGACAGTGAAGGATGACTTACAATTAGTTGTCAGAAACAGACTGAAAAGGTTGAAAACCCCTGGTGGTAAGTCCAAATCTAGTAAGAGACATTTTCTGACTCCGTTCTCCCCTATAATTTTTTCTGTCCTCTTTATATGTTCCTCTATAATAAAAAGCAGCCAAAACAAGATATTCCACACTCTGATTTGATTGCATATGAGAAGTACTGGAGCACTGTCTATCAGGGGTGCACAATCATATGTGTTGTACCTGTAGTCATCCTGAACCTCTGTGCCTGTAATGAGCTTGCTTTAATGAGTGCACTCCACTTAAAGTCGATAATTGAAGAGTCTCCTTTTGCCCCAAGTGAAAGTACTGAGAAAATAATTTGTAAATACATTTCCAATGCTGATTTTGCCATTTTAATGCCTTTTTTTTTTCTTTTTTAATAATTTCTCATGCTGCGTGCTCGTGCAAAGCACTCGTGTAAAGCACTCGTGTTGAAAAAAATGTAAGACACCGATAATTATGCGACTTCTTGTAAGCAGAAAAAAAATATGAATAATTAAAATGAATTACTGAACATGCCTGAGTGAAAACAGCAACTTTGCACAAATTTCTAAACCTGAATATTTGGCTAAGAGAAATGAAAAGAATAGAGACACAGTCCCTGACCTTCACATTTTCTTTGAGGGGCAACCTGAGGCAAGACAGGGGGGAAAAAAGGAAAGATGTGTAAATCTGAGCATATTTCAAAGATGTAAATAAATACTAAGCAATGAAAAGACAAGGTAATGCCAGCTCTGTTGAGACAGCTAGACAAAGAAGTTTTATGCAAATAGAATTAAGCTGTAGCCAGAGATATGATAATGAGCTGTTTATTGCAAACCAATGTGCAATGTCTCGTTACAAAGACTAAATGTAAACAGCACACTCAAGTCCGTGTTGAAAGGGCGGAGATTAAAAAAGGGAACATGGAACGACAGTCTATGAGATGCAAGTGGCTCAATTTATCAAGACCCTATTGTTGGGAGACTAATTCATTTGTTTGTGTGATTGCTTTGCAGGGCAGCTCACACAGCTAAAAACAAGGCAGATAACCTCAGTCCCCTAAAAAAAAAAAGCCTTGCAATCCCAGTGTGGGGAAAGTTTTCATTAAGCTGCCACACTCCCTTCTTCCTCCATTCTTTTTTTGTTATAGGTTATCATTCAAGAAGCCTTCCAGAAGATTCCATTGTGTTAGTGGCCTTATCAGCCTTTGACAAAAGCTTGAGGCTGACATCATGCCGGCCACAGGAAAAGTCCTGGCCGAGATTCGAATCACGCACTGTCGAATGAGGTGAACACTAAACCTCAGTCTCACACTGTGAATTTTGTTAAACAAGAAATCACCCATTTCACAGATATGGGGAAAAGGAAGATGCCAAAAAAGACAGACTACCATTATTCTCACCTGTGTGTGTGTGTGTGTGTGTGTGTGTGTGTGTGTGTGTGTGCGTACGTGCATGCGTGCGTGCGTGTGGGCGGGTTTGTATGGTTTACAAGGACAATTGTTTAGGTTACAAACTGTTAATTACAAGGGTATTATGCTATAAATATGGTTTATGAGGACATTTCTATCGTCCCCATAATTCAAATCGTTAAAAAACATACTAAATGATGTTTTTTTGAAAATGTAAAAATGCAGAAAGTTTTTTGTGAGGGTTAGGTTTAGGGGTAGGGTTAGGGTTAGTATAAAAATCATTATGTCTATGGAGAGTCCTCATAAGGATAGCCGCATCAATGTGTGTGTGTGTGTGCGCACGCGCGCATGCATGTTTATACTACATTGTGGGGACCAAATGTCCCCACAAGGATAGTAAAACCTGAGATCACCTACCTTGTGGGGCCCAGCCAGCGGTCCCCACGAGGGAAATGGCTTATTAAACATACTAAACCATGTATTTTTGAAAATGTAAAAATGCAAAAAGGTTTCTATGAGGGTTAGGTTTAGGGGATAGAAATCATCGTTAGATCTGTATAAAATCCATAAAATGCATTGAAGTCTATGGAGAGTCCCCACAATGATATAAAAACAAGTTTGTGTGTGTGTGTGTGTGTGTGTGTGTGTGTGTGTGTGTGTGTGTGTGTGTGTGTGTGTGTGTGAAAAGAAAGAGGAAGTTGCCTCGGAAGAAACTAATCAGGGGCTTTGAGGCAAATTAAGTCAAGAGGCTGAACTCCCTCATAGCCTCTCAATGAAAAGGTTTTCAAAAACTGTTCAGCAGAATGCATGTAAATCAACAGAGTGCATGGTATCACTCTGTGTGGAACCTAGAAAAGCTCATCCTTATTTTGCTGTGAAAGTCATGAAAGAAATATAAAAAATACTTCAGACAAATAATGGTGACATCATTTTGGACATCAGAAGACTACAAAGGACAGTTCGGACTGCTGAGAGGATTGGTTGCCCCCTGCCCTCCCTTCAAGAACTGTACACTTCCAGAGTGAGGAAAAGGGCTGGAAAAATCACTCTGGACCCCACTCACCCAGCCCACTACCTTTTTGAACTGTTGCCTTCGCTACAGAGCATTGAGCACCAGAACTGTCAGGCACAGGAACAGTTTTTCCCTCAGGCTACCCATCTCATGAACAGTTAAAACTGTCCCATTGAGCAATAATTATGTGCAATACACAGCTTAGTCTTTTTATATTATCCAACACATCCTACCTCTTCTGCCAATACATTCCCTTGCATCTGTATATAACATTTGTATTTGTATATTGGACATACATATATATAAATATTGTCTAACTGTGTATTTCTATAATTTTATACTTATAGTTTCTATTGAATTTTTATTTTTATTCTATTTTTTATTATCATCTCTGTCTTGTTGCTGTATTGTTTGTGCACTGGAAGCTTCTGCCACCAAGACAAATTCCTTGTATGTGTAAGCATACTTGGCAATAAAGCTGATTCTGATTCAGATTCTGAATTCTGGTTTGGTTATTGAAACAGTTAACAAAAGCGATTATTTATTTGAGGAGCTGACATTCTTTCTAAAGGAATACAACTGTCTGTCAAGGATACATCTCAGGGCATTCTAAGGGGGTGTTCACACAAGACATGTTTTTTGCGTAAAAACAACAAATTGATCAGGATACACATTTACAGGTGCATTAACTCCAATATTTTGTTGCCACTGGTGCATTGTTCCAGAACTGACATTGATCCCTGTGTTGTATGTCAAAAGTTGAATTATTTTTTAACTTGACACAGCAACTTGCAACGCTCATGCCACAAGACACTGCCTGCACTACGATTTAAGATGAAGTGACTCCTTTCAAAGCTAAACATCAAAAACCCAAGCCTGAACCGTGGTTAAACGAGACCATACGGGTTCTCAGACAGGCCTGTCGATGAGCAGAAAGGAAATGGAAGATAGATAAACTTCAGGTTTCCTATGAAATATTAAGGAACTCTCATTCTACATTCCAGTGGGCGATGAGAGCAGCAAAGTCGAAATACTTTACGGATCTCATCGAAAAGAACTGCAATAACCCTAGAACTATTTTCAATACCATAAATGCGGTAGTAAACCCAGCTGTCAGTGTATTTCCTCAGCGTGAATCAGCAGCTTTGTGTAATAGCTTTCTGCAATTCTTTAATAACAAAATAAGAGACATAAGACTTAACATCACACCCTCCACCTATGTTCTGGCTGGTCTGCCTACGTGTCATGTGGTTTTTAGTACATTTACAGCGATTTCTCTATCTTCTCTGCAGAAAATTGTAGATAAGCTGAAGCATACTGGCTCTTCATTTGATGTAATCCCTCCCAGGCTTTTTAAAGATGTTTTTAAGTCAATCGGCACTAACCTTTTATATTTTATCAACAAAAGTCTTGAATTAGGAATTGTACCTGATCATTTGAAACATGCCTGTGTCCAGCCACTGCTTAAACGGCCAAATTTAGATCAAACTATTTTATCAAATTTTAGACCTGTCTCTAAACTGTCATTTATTTCAAAAATACTGGAGAAGGCAGTTTTTTTACAAACTTTACAATTTCTTGGAAGAAAATGATATTTGTGAAATGTTTCAATCAGGCTTCAGAAGACACCACTCTACTGAGACTGCACTGGTTAAGGTGTTAAATGATGTACTGTTGACTGTGGACTCTGGTAATTTTTCAATGCTTGTGCTCCTCGATCTAAGTGCTGCTTTTGACACAACTGATCACACAGTTCTGCTCTCTCATTTAGAACATTTTGTAGGCATCCAAGGGAATGCTTTGAAGTGGTTCCAATCTTATCTTAACAACAGAAGATTCTCAGTGAATATAGGTGCATTCTCATCTAGTGTAGCACCACTTACTTGTGGAATTCCACAGGGCTCCATTCTGGCACCGATTTTATTTTCACTCTATATGCTCCCTTAAGGCATGCTTTTTAAGAAATATGACATTTCGTTTTATTGTTATGCGGACGATACTCAAATCTATCTTCCGCTATAACAAAACACAAATTGCTTAGACACTTTTCTTAACTGTCTATCTGATCTAAAGGTCTGGATGTCCTTAAACGTTCTAAATTTAAATGAAAGTAAGACTGAGGTGACAGTATTTAGACCCTCTGAGACACAAAAGACACCTAACATTGATTTTGGGCCTCCATGTAAAACCGTGTGTAAACAAATTGGGAGTTTATATGGATAGTGCACTGAAATTTGTCAAACAAGTCAGTTCTGTGGTCAAATCCAGCTTTTTCCAACTAAGATTGCTGGAAAAGATGAAGACCTTCCTGTCTTTTAATAACTTTGAGAGGACTATCTATGCTTTTATCACATCTTGGCTCGATTACTGTAATTCACTTTACACAGGTATTAGTCAAGTTTCCCTTTCTAGGCTCCAAATGGTGCAAAACGCAGCAGCAAGACTCCTAACTGGAGTTAAGAAGTATGAACATATCACACCAATGTTGATATCACTACACTGGCTGCCGGTACGCTATAGAATTGAATTTAAAGTTCTATTATTGGTCTTTAAATCTCTCAATGGTCTGGCGCCATCCGATCTCACAGACCTCTTGTTAGAACATTGCTCAGGGAGATCTTTGAGATCCTGAAATCAGAGACTTTTAGTAGTGCCAAGGACCAGATTAAAACTTAGAACGGTCTTCCTGTGAGTATCAGAACCGCATCGACCATATCCAATTTTAAATCAGAACTTAAAACATATTTGTTTGCGAAGGCTTTTAATCAGTGAGGTGTTGGTTCTTTTTTGCCATTTTTTCTATGCCCTAGAGGTGTATTGCTGTGGATTGTTTATTTTGTTTATTTTATTTATGTATTTTTGATGAGTTATAACTTTTATTTTATTATGTACAGCATACTGGTCAACAGCTGTTGTTTTAGTTGTGCTTTATAAATTAAGTGACATTGACACATTGACATTGACAAGACGCTGAAAACGCAATGAGAACTGATGCAGCAGGCCGAAGATGTCCATTTGGAGCATGTTAAAAAATATTATCCTTGAGTAATCATGCTAAATTGCTAATTTGGTACTAGAAAATCACTTGACATTATATCAAAAACAGTTGAAAGCTATTTGGTTCGTTAAATGAAGCTTAACATTGTCTTCGCATTTGTTTTTGTGTTGCCACAGTATGCAGTAGACTGGCATGTCTTAAGGTCAATATTAGGTCAAAAATGGCAAAAAAATTTAATAAAATAAAAAAGAGAAACAACTTTCTCTAGAAACTCATCAGTCAATCATTGTTTTGAGGAATGCAGGTTATACAATGCTTGAAATTGCCAAAAAACTGAAGATTTCATACAAAGGTGTACACTAGTCTTCAAAGACAAATGACAACTGGCTCTAACAAGGACAGAAAGAGAAGTGGAAGGCCAGATGTACAACTAAACAAGAGGATAAGTACATCAGAGTCTCTAGTTTGAGAAATAGACACCTCACATGTCCTCAGCTGACAGCTTCATTGAATTCTACCCGCTCATCACCAGTTTCATGTACAACAGTAAAGAGAAGACTTGGGGGTGCAGGCCTTATGGGAAGAATTGCAAAGAAAAAGCCACTTTTGAAACAGAAAACAAAAAACAAAAGGTTAGAGTGGGCAAAGAAACAGACACTGGACAACAGATAATTGGAAAAGAGTGTTATGGATCTTAACCCAATTGAGCTTTTGTGGGATCAGCTAGACGGTAAGGTGCATGAGAAGTGCCCAACAAGACAGCCACATCTTTGGCAATTGCAACAGGAAGCGTGGGGTAAAATGTCATCTGAGTATCTGGACAAACTGACAGCTGGAATGCCAAGGATCTGCAAAGCTGTCATTGATGCACGTGGAGGATTTTTTGATGAGAACTCTTTGAAGTTGTTTAAGAAGTTCTGAAATGTTTTTTTTTATTGTAATAGTAATTTTTCACATTATTATTGTCATGACTCTACATTGTGATTAGTTGAATGCCACTTTGGTGAATAAAAGTACCAATTTCTTTCCATAAGAGCAAAATCTGTACATTATTCTAAACATTTGGCCGCCAGTGTATATATATTGTATAGGGTTGGGAGGGTTACTTTTTAAATGTATTTCACTACAGATTACAGAATACATGCTGTAAAATGTAATTTGTAACGTATTCCATTAGATTACTCAAGGTCAGTAACGTATTTTCAATACTTTGGATTACTTCTTCAGCACTGGTAGATTTTTTCACTTGTTTTGACTATAAAAACTCTGCCAGTACAGTAAGACAAAATACACGTTAAAAATACATTCTCTGAAAAACCTAAATATCTTATGCAGTGTTGTTTCTAAAACAAAATAAATGAAACTGATCTTGTTTTAAGGATTTTTAGATATTTTTACAGGAAAACATTACAAAATTATTATCAAGAATACGATTTTTGCCCTTATATCAAAGATCTTACTAGAAAAAAAGGAAATTATGATCTAACATGAATTTTCTTGATAAAAAAATATGATTGTGCCTGGTAACGTGCATGTAAAATTTTAGCTTAATGTAAAGCTCACAAAATACACAAGGTTTATTTCTATTTCTTCTGCTCCAAACTTACTTCAAACTTACTTCTCTGTCTGCTTGTATGAATGTAACACATCATAAGAAAGTATTTCACCGCTGTTCAAATGCACTTTGGATTGCATCATTTATATGTATAAATGTTTTCCATCTGAAAGGACTAAATATTAAATGAAACAAATGACAATAAAATGCAAAGTAATCTCTTCAGTAATCAAAATACTTTTTGAATGTAACTGTATTCTAATTACCAATGATATAAACTGTAACTGTAGTGGAATACAGTTACTTATATTTTGTATTTTAAATACGTAATCCCATTACGTGAATACACGTAATACATGTATTCCGTTACTCCCCAACCCTATATATATATATATATATATATATATATATATATATATATATATATATATATAAAGAGAGAGAGAGAGAGAGAGAGATAGAGTTGGGGCACTCGAGTTTGGATTCGGACTCGAGTCCGAGTCACAAGTCCAACTTTAATGGACTTGGACTTGACACGGACTCGGATACATTTTTGCTCGGACTTGGCTCGGACTCAAGCCTTATATATATATATATATATATATTGGCAGTTTTTGATTTGAGTAAAATAAGGTCTGCAGTTACAATAAATTACTTGAAGAGACTTGTTGCTAACAAGTTACTAAATAATTAGCAACTTGTTAGCAACATTATAAAAAAAAAAATCATGGGAAATTCATGAGGGAACCCTGCTTATATCAGTCTTTTTTACAGTGTAATGCATAGCCTCTGCTTTGTGCAACAGGTACACAGTTGCTGCTTGTCTGCTTTGTGACACTTCAGTAAAAAAGGAAGCACTAAATTAGTGTTGTCCCCCCATGAAGGTAATTACAGCCATTCCCTCATTAGAATTTTGATGATATTGATTGAAAATGTAAGGAGGTAAGGGATCCTTTCAGACAAGACAACAAAGATATAAATCATAATTTGAGTTATTAATATCCACCACGCTTTTAGTTTGGTGATTTATGGACCTTTACAAAGAGGCTGATTAGCAGGGCGAGGTTGGGTAATCTTCTGAGAGGGTCCTTATTAACACATTATTTTTCCATGAGAATATCAATGAATGCTGCCTTGTCATTATTGACAGAGGCGGGTGTAGTGATGCGGCTCTTCACTCGATTTGTGTGCGCCTCTCTTGACTCACTTGCATGGGCACAGAGTAGAGATGCTGTAGCATATTCAACAATTTTTTGTGACAAAGAAGTCCCATGTTGAGGTGACAGTGAATGAACTCGAGAGCACAACACCGCTGTTCATCTTTGTGCTGCCATTCAGCCAGGCATCTGCCAAGGTTAGAGTGCCTCATCAGATAGTGATAACTTATAGCCTAATGGAAAACAACCAACTATCTCTCAGTTGGTCGAAGAAACATAATGCTCTGGGAATCAGTCACCACCAGGCACAAACAACAGGAGGAGAGCTGTCAGATAGCCATGGCCAAAGTGCAATGTGGACTGGAGGTGCTGTAATTGAAAGTTGGCATGCTCCAGGAAGCATGACACAAAATCAAGTTGCTTGAACCTTATTTTTCCATTGGATGGATGCCGTAAAGGCAGAAACATGGGAGAGAGAGACCCTGGCTCTCTCCACCCTGTGGGCAGCTAGACAGGCAGCTGAGGGCTAAGCACTAGGGGAAGGGTTGCCTAAATGGTGAGAGGTCTGGGGACCAGAGTGTTAAATCCTGCCTGACATGGCTAATGCTTAAATCTTATTCCCCTTTTCTACAACAACACAGGATCAACAAAGCCTCCACCAAAATCCTTTGAGGCAGTGACACAGAAAATTCCCATCCTGGAGCTTCCACAGGAACAACAAACAGAGGTGGTAAATACAGCTGCATATTTTGGGCCAGATAACATGCCACAACCCATCCGCCCTCTTCCTAACCTGGACCCCTTGTTGCCCCCCTCCCCCCCCCCCAAACCGTCACTTCCACTTCTCTCCCCTAAGACCGAGATCAACACTCTCCATGCTTGAGCAGATCACAGCAACGCTTTGACTTTCACAGTCTCATCCCATGACCCTTCCGCCCCTCCTCCACTCACAGAGCTCTCTCGCTTCCTCCTGTGTGGCCCAGGGTCATGAAGCTCTAGAAATTTGATGAAGTCATTGGTTTCCACCACTGTGCTTTTCATATAAAGGTGGGTTGTGCATTGCTTGCTGTCTTGTGCCCTACACACATGTGGTTCACATACGTGGTTGTTGGATGAAAACAATCCATAGAGGGTGAAACAAGGATGTATGTGCCTTTTTCAAGAGAATGAGAGCGTAAGAGAACTTTGGAAAGATTTAGGTACGACAAGCCACCATATGGAAAAAAATAAGTGAAAGGGAGGTTAAACAAAAATCTTAGTTATTAAATAAATTAAAACAAAAACTATTTCTATTAGGTTATTGATCCTTTTACATCTGCATCATAACCAGCTATTCACATAATTAAATAACAAAAAAAATGAACAGCTTCCAAGACAGCACAAAAATAATTCCTCCATTTAAAAAAAAATTATGACCAACAGTTTACCATCATCAACTTCGATTCAATCTTATTTGAAGCTGCTGCTTGCTGATGTATGAAGAGAAGAGACAAGGAGAAAAGAGAACAGACAAGATGAGGACAGAACCGATGAGAGGAGAAGAGATGTGAGAAGAGTGAACAGACAATAACAGAAGAGAATAGGGCTGCGTTTCCCAAAAGCATTGTAAGCTCAAATTGATCATGGAGACCATTGGTTTCTACAATCTACTTAGGCTTACGATGCTTTTGGTAAACACCGCCCAGACCAGTAGATAAGAAACAAGAACAGAACAGACAAGACAAGATGAGAGGAAAGTGGCCGAGACGAGGAGAGAAGAGAAAAGAACAGATGAGACGAGAAGAGAAGAGAAGAGAAGAGAAGAGAAGAGAAGAGAAGAGAACAGACCAGACAAGAAGAGTAGAAATGAGACAAGAAGAACAGACGAGAGCAGACGAGATGAGACGAGGAGAAAAGAGAACAGACGAGATGAGAACAGGACAGATGAGAGGAGAAGAGGTGTGAGAAGAGTAAACAGAAAATACCAGAAGAGAACAGACCAGTAGAGAAGAGACAAGAACAGAACAAACGAGACAAGACATGATGAGAGGAGAGCGGCCGAGACGAGGAGAAAAAAGAAGAGAAAAGAACAGACGAGACGAGACTAGAAGAGAACAGATGAGACAAGAAGAGAAGTGTAGAGACGAGACAAGAAGAACAGATGAGAGCAGATGTGACAAGATGAGGAGAAAAGAGAACAGACGAGATGAGACAAGACGAGATGAGATGAGAGCGGCCAAGATGAAGAGAGACAAGAAGAGAAAAAAACAGATGAGAAGAGTCGAGACAAGAAAAACAGTCGAGAGCAGATGAGGCAAGAAGAGATGAGGAGAAAAGAGAACAAACGAGATGAGAACAGATGAGAGGAGAAGAGATGTGAGAAGAGTGAACAGACAATACCAGAAGAGAACAGACCAGTAGAGAAGAAAAGAGAAGAGATGAGAACAGAACAGGCAAGAAGAGACGAGAACAGAACAGACGAGACAAGATAAGACAAGAAGAGGATTAGATATGAGACAAGAAGAACAGATGAGATCAGGAGATGAGAAGATTAGAGAAGAGAACAGATGAGACAAGAGGAGAAGAGTAGAGATGAGACAAGAAGAACAGATGAGAGAAGAGACATGAGAAGAGTGAACAGACAATACCAGAAGAGAACAGACCAGTAGAGAAGAGACAAGATGAGAACAGAACAGACGAGTTGAGAAAGGCAGAGACGAGGAGAGATAAGAAGAGAAAAGAACAGAACAGACGAGAGGAGAAGAGACGTAAGAAGAGTGAACAAACAATACCAGAAGAGAACAGACCAGTAGAGAAGAGATGAGACAAGACGAAAAGAGACAAGACAGGAAGAGAAGAGTAGATATGAGACAAGAAGAACAGACAAGACAGGACTAGACGAGAAGAGAAGAGAAGGTACAGGAAGGAGGGGAGGGGCTTGCCTCTACACCACTGTTTGATGTAATCCAGGAAGTTAGTTCTGTAACTTAAGCCCTCCATCCTGAAAAAGAGCACAGCAGAGAACTGAAGGAGGCCCTTGTCTGGTGGGAGCAAGTTTTCCACATCTGCCTTCGGCATTGTGCCTCTCTCTATAAACAGCCTCAAAACTTGTTATGACTGCATGAGGATTTTTGGGAACATTTTAACACTGATTGCATTTAAGTGTTAAATCATCCATATTAAAGTTACCAGAGTGAAAACAAATTACTTCACAACATTCTGCTGCTCACAAAAATTTGCATGTGTTTACGCAACACAAGTCATTTCCATGCCAGCAATGGGGATAGTTGTTTTTCCTTCCTATATTGTATTTATTTTTCATTCTTTACTTATAGAATGCCATCAAACATGCTCTCCTTTTCTTCGGGACATTTGACAGGTCACTGCCTTTGTAAACAATCCCAGTTGGCTAAAACCAGTACCTGATCCCATGTTTCCCCCGTCACAGTAACCTGGCAACCAACTGCGAGTTTCTTGCTTTCTTGTGTAAAGTCCAAAACAAACAGGGATGAACATTACCAACAACAAAGTTCCTTTTCAATATTCGCTTGGCTGCTGTCAAAGCAACCCACAGGCTCCTCCTCTCCCCTCATCGGGCCAAAGGCCCCTGGTTTTCCCTCTGTGTACTGTCAATTCTTTTATTGTGCAAATGACCAGAAGCCAACCTCAGAATGAGCTGCACTGAAAAGAAAGTGCAGACTGTCGGGAGTGGGGGGGGGGGGGTTAAACCAGGGGTTTAGTTTATATTGACTAAATTCTTTAAATCTTTAGTAAACTGACCCATGCAACATTAGCATAAAACCATAAGAGAGCTGCTGTTAAAGAGAGAGAGGCCTGTGTGATTGATGGTCTGTTTATGGAGTGGCGATGTTGCACCTGTCGTTGTGTGCCTCTAGTGGACAGAGGGTTAAATACTGCTTACAGTCCACATGATCCCTTGATGGGAAAATTACAAGTCATTGTGCACTGCAAGCCAGTAAGATGTCTTATATATTTTGCAGATGTGTGCAAGTTGACTTGGGAAAGCAATTTTAAAAAAAGAAAGAAGAAAATAAAAAAGGAAATTCAATAGGCAACTTTGAAAGCTCATTGAATACAAAAATATTCTAGAATAATTATTTGATAAGTGAAAGTGGACTTCGTTGACCTGATTTTACAAGGTAAATTACAAGGTAAAGCAACTTTAAAAAAATAGGGAATCTGTCAGCATGATGGATGTGTATCTGTTCAGTGCCAGATTAACACATCTGAGCTTGACTTCCAGATAGAATGTACTGTAGATTCTCGCTAAAACATAGGCAGTACAGTCAGATTATCAAACATGGCCAGGCCTGTACTGTTTTTATATACCATTCCATTACATATTGAAATCTCTCATTTAATTCAATTAAAACTTTCAAACATTCTAATTAGAAACAACTGCCTGGAAAAATAGAATTACATAAACAAAGCTATTTCAGCAGATTACATCTATTATTAGGCATCTGGCCTTTATTAAGGCCACAATAATAACAACAATACAACTGGATGGGGAGAGAAAGACAGTGGAACTATTTGGGTTCCATGTCCATTCCAGTTTTAATTTAAGAAAATAAACATCCCTGTGTTTGCAAGTGCACACCTCAGCTGCTCTGTGATTCTAAGCTAATATGGCTGAAAATGTTTTACTCTGAGTATTTGGATGGAGAACATATGTTGAGGGACTGTACTGAAGGTGAAGGGGCATTTTGAAGCTCTTGGTTTCAACAGTTTTCAAATGGAACAAAAGAAATGCCTTCAGTTTTATATCTCCATTGTCGCTGCTGCCCCTTACAAGTTGATGGCATGAGTATTAAATCAATGTAGCCGGCATGTGGAATTTCTATTTTTAAATGGATGTGCCTTTCCATAGAGTTATGAGGTACAGAGCTCGTAAATACTTTTGAAATGTAAATCTGTGTACTAAATTTCATAGCCAAGCTTGAGGGCTCATTTTACATTCCTCAATTTTCTTTTTAGTCACAGTCTATATCTATTTTACAAACCTCTCTCTTAAAATTTCTCTTTTAGAAATAATAATCACCCAAAAATGAAAATTCTGTCATAATTTACACACCCTCATGTCAATGCAAACCTGGGTGATTGTTTTTTTTTTTCCTTATTCACAACTCAAAATGTGACTTGTGCATCATATTGCAAGTCATCCGAAGGCATAATGATGTAAGTACTTTTTCAGTGAAAACTTTGAAGTCTGTTGCATGTTTTATACTTTTGGGTGCTTTTTAAATATTTAAAGTGAGTCACTATCCACTGCCATTGTATTGCGAAGACAGACCAGGATATTCACAATTTTATTTAACTTTTTTCCCTTTATGTTCCGCATAAGACAGAAAGTCAGTTTGTAACGACCAAGGGTGAGTAAATTATGACAGAATATTTATTTTTAGGTGAACTACCCCTTTAAATATGCTTAGGACAAGAAATCTGTTTGTCTGAAACCTTAACATTCTGAACAGTTTAACGGCAGTCTAATGCTGAATGCTGATTGATTACAGTGTTGAATGCTGGGTAAAAGAGATATGCCCATTGCTGAAAAGCAATTAATTTCAGTGTTTGGAGGCAAGCATTTCCTCTGCCCTATTGGGTGGAACTGAAGGAAACCAATTGGAAACTTGAGTCACACATTACTTTAAATGTCAGACTCAAGGTAGCATTGAGCTGGCTAAAAGAACTGAGAGAGAGTAGAGATCACTGCTGCATGCATCATTAGGGAAACACATGAGTTGATTATGAATGGAGATGATCAGTACCAGGGCACGCCCTTTCATTTGCAGTGTATTAGCATCAAGCACTAATCTCAGAACAGGCTACATGGCAGGTCCCAGTAAAAGGGGTTAGTTAGTTTAGAGCAGAGGTGGGTAGCAATGCGCTACATTTACTCCGTTACATTTACTTGAGTGTCTTTTTTGAAAAATCTTTACTTTTAGAGTAGGTTTAAAAGTGGGTACTTTTTACTCTCACTCAAGTAAATTTCTAATGAAAAAAAAAGTACTTTTACTTCATTACAATGGCCGGCATTCCTGTCTTTACATTACTGGGTTTAATCTTAATTAATGTGTAATTTATTGAGAGATTATTGAATGGGACTTTTATGACAGCGGAAGTTCAGCTGTGCACGCTGTCACAGACTGTCACTCAAGCCGAGTCCATCACTGCTGCAGCATCAAGCTCTTCACAGTTCTTCACTCCGCACAAGTGAAAAAATATTAGATTCGTCATGCAATGCCTTCATTTAACACCAAGACAAGCGGATATTTCAAGATTAAAATCTCAGCTTCAATTTAAGGCAGCACGTTGAGGTAAATTGTGGCTCTAAAGCTTGCGCGGGCTTTTCTGTGTAATGTGATTGTAATTTTCAGGGTGATCGCCAACTTCTATCATATCACATCTGAAGATTTGGATTTAACTACTGAAGTCATATGGATTACTTTTATGCTGCCTTTAAATGCTTTTTGGAGCATAAAAATGTTGGCACCCATTCACTTGCATTGTACTGACCTACAGAGCTGAAATATTCTTCTAAAAATCTTAATTTGTGTTCTGCAGAAGAAAGGAAGTCACACATATGGGATGGCATGAGGGTGAGAAAATAATGAGAGAATTTAAATTTTTGGGTGAACTATCCCTTTAAAGTGATAGCTCAGCCATAATTTAATATTCTGGCATCATTTCCCTACCCTGATGTTGTTCCAAACCTGTGTGACCTTCTGTATTCTGTGGAACACAAAAGATGTTAGACATAATGTTAGAGACTGACAGTCTCGGTCACCATTCACTTTCAAAATATATAGAGAAAAAAAACACATTCACTGAAAGTAAATAGATACTCAGGCAAACTAACATATTCTGTCTAATATCTCATTGTGTTGCATGGAAGAAAGAAAGTCATACGGGTTTGGAACAACATGATGGAGAATGATGACAGAATTTCCTTTAATAATAATAATAATAATAATAATTCTGTAATGCATGTTAAATGTGTAATATGTAATGGAATATAGGGCAGTTAATGTCTATTATGTCATTTGTGAAAGTAACGAGTTACTCACTACTTGAGTACTCTTTTAATTGGATACTTTCTTACTCAAGTAATTATTTATGTTAGTACTTTTACTTGTACTTGAGTAATTATTTTTTTAAAGTAATTGTACTTTTACTTGAGCACAGTTTTTTGGCTTCTCTACCCACCTCTGGTTTAGAGATACACTTTGCAATTAGGTCAAAGATGCTGTTTGGAGCACGAAATGTGCACTGTCTTACTTTTACAGAAGTTAATGGGATAGTTCACCCAAAACTAAAAAATTCTCTCATCATTTACGTCACCCTCATCCCAGATGTGTATGACTCTTTTTTCTGCAAAAAACAAACAAAACATTTTGTAAGCATATCTCGGCTCTGTTGGTCCATTCAATGCTAGTGAATGTTAGCCAACATTTTGAAGCTTCTAAAAACACATAAATGTAGCATAAAAGTAATCCATACGACTCCAGTCGTAAAATCCTTTTCATTTTTTCAGAAGCGATATGATAGGTGGGTGAGAAACAGATCCATATTTAAGTCCTCTTTTACTATAAATTTGCACTTTCAATTCCACATTCTTTTTCTTTTGTTTTTGGCCATTCACATTCTTCATGCATATCGCCACCTACTGGGCAGGGAGGAGAATTTATAGTAAAAAGGACATAAAAATGTATCTGTTTCACACACACACCCATAATATCACTTCTGAAGACATTGGATTTAACCACTGGAGTCGTACAAATTACTTTTATGCTGCCTTTTTGTGCTTTTAGGAGCTTCAAAATGCTGGCTACCATTCACTTGCAATGAATCAACCAACAGAGCTGAGATATTTTTCTAAAAATCTTCGGTTGTGTTCAGCAAAAGACAGTAAGTCATACACATGATGTGGAATGGCATGAGGGTGAGTAAATAATGAAAGAATTTTCATATGGGGGGGCAGAACTATTCCTTTAAACTAGCGCAAACTGAAATGCATGGACATCATAAAACTGTCAGTACAAGACCTATCAATGGTCTTGATTGTTTGAGTTTTAATTGTAAATAAAATTAATTAACTGAGATATTTAAAAACAAATTCAAAACAGTGCATCTAGTTCCCAAAACATAGCATAACATTTAAAAAATCACCTCATGTTGTTCCAAACCTGTGTCTTTTTTTCTTCTGTGGAACACAAAAGTACATGTTAAGGCCAAAGTATACTTCGGGTGTCCGTTTTGCGGATCGCTCCGCACACAGTATGTGTGACACAAATTGCGTCATCAGCACAGCCTCGTGGCTTGACCGCATTCCACCTAGATATTCTTGATCCACGTACTCGGAACTCGACTGTGCATGTCGCTGATGCATGTGCCTTTTATTGACTGTACTTAAAGAATATCACAAAGAAGTTGTAGTGAGCATGCGTCAAACGTGTTCCTATTCGCTCACGGTCAGAAGAGTATATTCACAAATGCAACGCGGTCGACCAGGCGCGAGCCGATCTGGAACATGCAAAAATGAAGTATAACAGGGCCTTTAGGCAGAATGTTAGTGTCAGTCACCATTTGCTTTCATTGCATTTTTTCCCCCCACAAAATGAAAGTGAATGGTGATTAAGGATAACATTGTGCCTAACATTTCCTTTTCCATGGAACAGAGAAAGTCATACAGGTTTGGAACATAGTGAGGGTGTGAGGGAGTAAATGATGACAATTTTAATTTTTGAGTGAATATCCCTTTAAAATTTACAGTTCATTTTGCCAAACGGCAGTCAGAATCAATACGTAATAACAGGGCAGAGCTGCCTCGTAAAACATGATAGGGACAGACAGGCCAAAACGTTCATTTTCATGTCCCGTCTCTTCACTCAGCGCTCTCTAGCCACGGTGTCATGCCCACGTTTCACTGGCAACCACAAACACGGTGTATGAACAACTAAACCCCACTCCTACCCCCGTCTGTGTCCATGTCAATCATTGCTTGATCTGAGTTAATCCACAGGTAAGACCAGGCCTTTGAAACTGGTGCTGTGAATCAACCTGTCAGTTACCCACCAAGGCATCCTGATTGACTTCACTAGGATTTCAGTTGCTGTATGAGTGTGCAGGGAGATGCATGCACATTTCTAAATCAGGTAAGCATAATACTTCTCAGGTTTATCAGGTCAGATTGCTTCTTTCAAAGACATAAAAATGTGATCCGCACACTAAGGCCACATCCACACCCAGCCTTTTTCATTTGAATAGTCATCGTTCTCCAAAGTATGTAGTTAAGGAGAATGTTTTCTAAAGTTGTTTTTGGTGAAAGAAAATGCTGTTTCAGTATGGAGAGACTTAAAGGTAGCAAAATCATTGCTTTTTAATATTAAACATATTTGTGTGGACGTAGCCTTAAAAAGGAAGGATAGTATAGTATTCAGATGTTCAGGTGAAACTGTAAATATAACGATTCCTCTTTGTCACTTCCTCTCCAGTCTTAGTCTTTCAGCTCTTGTGTGCGTGTGCAGTTGGCAGCTTGTTCTTAGACTACCTGAGACAGTCCATAGAGCATCTCTCAAGAGCACAATTTTAAATTACTAAATGAAAAGGGACTGTAAGCATTACACAACACTGGATTTTCAATTAAGCATTTTGGAGTCTTTAGAGGATTTTTGTATTTTTAAGGCCAGGTTTTGAGTGATGTCTTAAGTAAAGTTGTTCACAGCATTTCCAATTATCCTTCAAATGAAGAAAGGACATCTATCGTCTTTTCAAGGGTTCAGTTCCTTTGCAATGCCCAGTGCTTAAGAAATGTGCTTAAGCTATAAGATGAAAAATTCAAGCTAATTAAAATATGGTGAGTGTGATCTGATTTAAAACGTAACATTGTGCCCTACTTCCACAAAAAAGTTATCTTCCAATACTACTTGGATTAGAAAACTGACATTTTGGAAAGCCACCTTTCAAGCAAGGGGACAGATCAAAAGAAAAGCAGGTAAACTGTAATGTTTTTCTCTGATTAAGAGTGCTGTTGACAATTATTTAAAGAGATCAGCAAAAATGCTACAAATATTTTACAGGACATCTAAACCAAAGCTAATACCACTGAAAAACCAAGGAGATTGCGGTCATTTGACAACAAAGCCCTTTGCCCCAAGGCAGCCCATGTAAGATTATAGAATTCCAAGGATTGACAGTGACCATACAGTATCTATACATCAGATAGTGATAGAGAACTGGGGGTCCAGGGGGATGTGGTATACATTTTCTCCATAGCCTCAGGAAGAACTCTGCAAGTGGGTACAAGAGGAGGGGGCTGAACGCATCTTGCAGGAAGCCGGTGGCAGATTTATACGCTGTTGATCAAGTTGCACGTGAGTTATAGCCGGAGACCCCTCCCTGTCCACAGGCCTGGTGCTATATCAACTCTTGCCCGACAGGCAGAGTGTCTTATTGTCAAATCAGACATCCATTACAGAATAATAGGGTTGAATAGAAGGGTTGAGTTTCCCTATGGGGGATTAGCCACCCATAATTTACTATCCATAACTTGAATGTGAGGTAATTCATACCCCTTACCCCGACAGTGCCCTTGTCCATCAATTGCGGGAAGCGATGGGGAGAAACAAATAATGATAAACGAGGTTGTGTTATTGTTTTTGCGGTGTTGCGTGCTTTGGGTTGTTGACTGGGGGGGGGGGGGTATTTATTTGCAAGCACTGTGCCTGATTATTGCGGGACAAAGTTATGCATTGAAATATGCAACTATGTAATAATAATTCAACGCGTTATGGGGTGATGGTGGCCTAGTGGTTAAAGTTCTGGGCTACTAGTGGCAGATTTGATCTTAGGTAAAGGTTTGCACCATTTTTCCCTTGGGAAAGTCCACCCAAAAATGAAAAGTCATCATTTACTTGCACTCATAGGACTGTCCCAGCAAATAAACATTTCTGTGAAATGGATGTTGATCAAAACATGCAAACATGTACTTCATAATTTTGTCATAAAATATTTTAACTATTTTAGCAATAGGTAATAGCATGTTATACAAATCATGCCTCATACTTGGAGAAGTGCCATTGGTTAGCTTCAGCAGAAATATAGTTCAAAAGACAAACAGAATAATGTGAATCTACAGAGTGTGAAGAAATACAGTATGTTAGTCACCTGTGGACAGAGATACATTATATCATTAGCCTGGATAGGAAATGTGTCCTTATCAATAAAAAAAAAATAAAAAAAATGGAGTGGGTGACCACATCAATGTCAACCATACAAAACCCCAAACCACATCATGAGGGGACACAGTGAAGAAAAACTGCCTTGGAGCTACACAGTCCCTCTTTCACATTGGATTTAAAACCACCCTGATTAAAATACACAGAGAATAACTTATGTGTCATGCCTCAATTGTTTCCACAGTCAAGGACAAAGCACAGCAGCACAAGCTTAACTGCTTCATAAATCTGCTTTAGAACAGGTGACAGATGCCATTCGACATGTTTCTGTGTTAAAATTAGGGCAAATAATTGATCAGATCTGTTAACATGTGTGCCGTACCTAGTCTTTACAACATAGATGTAAATTTAGAATGGGTCAAAAATAACTAAAATAAGTCACACACATTTGGGTAGATCAACCAGTGGGTTACTCCAAGTGCTGAAGGATTCTTAATCACTGCTAAGAGTCAAAGACTGTGTGATAACAGCGTAAAATGAATGATCAAACGCAAGGATGAAGTTACAGCGAATATTCTGGGAGTTTGTCTCAGATAAAGCACTATCTGGAGACTAAAATTCCAGCCTAATTTTTGTTTGCGCCTTTAGGTTGGTCATTAACAATATGGTTTGACAGGGAAGACTGGACAATTTTGCTTTACTTTCAGATTCCTAAATGCGAGTTTTGAAATGCTGAAGCTCCAGCACAATTTCTCTTGCTGTAAATGTCTGAAAAGTACAGCATGCAGAGTAATTCTGCTGTTTTGAAAATGCAATGATGGATTTGATCACTGTGGAAATATTTGGTCACTGATAAATAAGGTTAAAATGAGAAATCTTTAAATAATTTTTTTATTTTATTATTTTTTTTTTTTTAACGTGTCAAGTTTGTAGAAATCTAATTATTGTGTCTATGTTGGTTTCAAACATTTATTGCATTTTCTTCAAAAAAAAAAAAAAAAATGATGGTATGACTTCAAAAATGTCAAGTGGTATAACCATCAAGTAAAGGGTATTAAAATGCTTTCCTTGCACTTTGAATACACATGATATTTATATAACTGGTGTATATACTGGATTATTAATTTCAAATATCTTTTCAAACACAGTTAGAAGGAATAGTTCACCCAAAAATGAAAATTCTCTCATCATTTACTCACCCTCATGATATCCCAGGTGTGTATGACTTTCTTTCTTCAGCAGAACACATTTGAAGAAAAATAGAAACATATCTCAGCTCAATAGGTCCTTAAAATGCAAGTGGATGGTGATTAGACTTTTGAAGCTCGAAAAAGAACAGACAGTCAGCATAAATGTCATCCATACGACTCGAGCTGTTAAATTAATGTCTACGATACGATTGCTTCTGGTGCTAAAACAATCAATATTTAAGTCGTTTTTTTACTATAAACAACGCTTCCGGTAAGCTTCACGAGAGTGCTGAGTTAACGTGGTGTCTCGTGTGACAAATTTGCATTGGCATGTTACAGACGTAATCTCACATTCTTATCTCGGTTGAGACAAATGCACCATTGTGAGTAAACAAACAGATACAAATACAGATCAAAACCAATGAAGCTTCTGTACAGCGTTCCTCCTACTCAGTTGTAAACAGCACTGCTGTGTGTCGCACATGCATCAGTTCTCGCTTGATGAGAGATGATGAGAGAATTATCATTTTTGGGTGAACTAACCCTTTAACATAAGGTAAAAGTGTTTTTTTTTTTTTTTTTACAAATATCATACATTACATTGTTGAGTCACAAATGTTGAGCAGTTTTTTTTTTTATTTTTTTTTTTTTGTTGTTTTTTTTTTTAGAGTTACTCCATTTGAACTGAAGAAAATGTTAATTTTCATAAAAATGTAAAAAGGTCGTGATTTTTGTTTTAACTTCACACAGTCAGGGTGGTCCTCTCTGTTTAATGTTTTTTTTTTTTTTTTTTTTTTTTTTTTTGTCTCATGACAACTGAATGGCAACCTGCATGTTGGTTACACCACCAGACTTCAAATTTTGAAATAGTTTCATTGCTAATTTTTTCAAGAAATTATAATAAAAATTATTCAAAACTACTTATGCCAAAATTTATTTTTTCAAGAAAATCAACTTTTAATTTAAGTTTTTTTTTTTTTCTTACTGTCACCAGCCCTTTACACCATTTAGATTTATTTATTTATTTATTTTACAATTAAAAATATATCTAAATTGAATTTAGAAACTGAAAGCATGTTCATCATAGTATACTGTAGGTGTATTCAAGTAATTGTTTGGTGTGAATTGCATCTTTAATGCTTCATAGATCATTCTGAAAAAAAAATAGCATCTCGTCATTAACCGATTTATATTTTTTGTGCACTCACTTGTTAATGGATGACTCAAGTGTGTTAAACCTGTATTCACACATCTTTGACCAGGGTTCTTCCAATAGCGCTTTTAATGGAAATGAACAATTAAAAGTATATTGCTGGGTTTCTATCAAATGCCCTGCAATGCACGGCTGTCAGTAAAACCACATGATCAAATAAAAGGCATCATCAATTAATATTATCATGCAATCAACATCTCCTGAGTTGCTGAAAGGGCTTACCATAAATGACAACATGCGACACAGCAGATGCTACATGAGTCCACTGTTTGTTTAAATGCATGACTTACACTGAGACATGTCAAAATCAAAATTGCTTCAAACAGTAGAGCAATTAAAATGCAAATGCAGAAGATGATAGATTATAAATTCAGACTTACCAGAGGCACTGTGAAAAATCTGAGGACAACCTCCAACCTTTTCACTTTTTATACTGATGCAGTATACAATACCCTTAATATATTTTACTCTAACTACTTTATTGTAATGCACTAGCAAAATTAATTTGATTTTTTAAGAGTATCAAGCAGGAAAGTATTTTTATTTAATTTTTTTCAAGGGAGACATTGGGCAAAATGTGGCTAAATCGGGCTGAATGTGCCTGGTTTATGTGTTGGGTAAGTGGGTCGTTTCCTCTCCGTCTCAGAGGCTCTGAGGAGCCTGATGAACTAGTCTCCATTATTAGCCCTCAGTTCTGCCAGCATTAACCTGGGGACAGCCACAGTTCTTTAGATGCCCAAGAATTGTTAAAAATTGCTCGCCGGGGGACAACCATTCGATCCCAACTGCTGAGCCATGTTCCGATGAGATTAGAAATTGAGGAAAATAGGCTATACTGTACATTTATATATGACACAATCTGATACTTATAAAGGAACAAATAGGGCAAAGCCAGAAAAAAGGATACAGGTATTGCACAATGAAAATAGTGGCTACTATCGAGCACTCTTGGTTACAAGGTTATCCTCTATTGTAAAGGACACAGGGTGTTTAACATGTCACACTCTGGAGCACTTAACAGGACAATTAGAAAGCATGGCTCCTGTCCCCTTGCTGATTTACTGATGTGTGCTGGATTAAATGCCAACATCTCTGTACTAATGTTTCTCACTTTGAAAAGTGCAATGGCCAAAAACAGCTTTAGAGGGAGCAGGTTGGGGTGAAAATTAATTCTTAAGGCTATATATAGGTTTGAGCACATGGATAGGTTATCCACTGACCTGCAGGCTATTCAATTTTGCACTTAGAATGGGCAACTTGTAATTTTGCGCAACCAGACCTTTGACCAGCCTGATCTCAAGAAAATTACATGACCGTGGCAACATTTTCCCAAAATGACATTACACGAATCGCTTCCATTCAGAAATGAAATGCCCACTGTGTGGTGCTAAAATCAAGTAAAATTTTCTCCCAAATTATGTTTCTAAGGTTAATGCTCCTTTGAATTTTAAAGAAATAAAACGTACCTCCCCACCCTAAATTTAGTGAGTTCCTCAAAAGTTCTCATTATTTCAACCAGGTGCCTTGTAAACACAACTTTGTTACCAGGTGTGCTGATTAAAATAATTTTTGCCCATACTCACATAAAAAGCCAGTCAATCAGATTAGTGCTCACCAGATCGCGAAAGCGTTTTCCAGTTTTGAGTGCAATACGCATCAGATGGTCAGCGAACAAACTGAGGGCATGCTATCTGAGGGTGAGACCAGTTAATCTGCGACAACAAGTAATATTGTTACTACTTACAGTAATTATCTTATAAAATGTTTTTCAACTGTCAAAATATGTGGGTGAATTAGATCCTTGTAGTGTAAAATCCCAAGCTAAACCACACACGCACTCTTGAGCCCAAGTGGATTCCATCAGAGCAAATATCAAAGTGTCAATCTAGTGCATGGTGTGGAAACAAAGTTGATGTAGAGAAAGTAAAAGGCATTAAGCTCTGGATATGTCAGCTAAAATGTCATTAGCGCAAGTTGAGAGTCTCTCATTACACAATAGTGGTTAATAGAGAACAACAGTAAATGCCACAGCTGAGGCTGATCCTATCGTACCTGCAGGCTATAAGAGCTGAACCTGGTGCTAATCTGATAGGCCTACTCTCAATTTGTATGGGTAAGGCTGCGTGTGCAGGGCTGTTTGAAGAAGTTATTCTATATTCTACACAATATATGCTCGACCTGCAGTCACTGTGCAAGATGCAAGCGGGTGAAGGCGAATATCTTTAAGCTTTCAGAAGAGGTATTGTAAATGCAACATGATCACACAGGAAGTCAGCATGTTGTTTCCAAGAGTTCCAGTATCGGCAACCTTATGCCGACTCACTGACAAGTGGCATCTCCTATCAGACATTTTTGCATAGGATCCAGCGTGTTTACCTTCCCTTGTGGTGAGACCGGAAGCGCGTTGTGTCAGGAAACCAGGAAGTAATCGCGTTTGCATAATCAGTGACATGAGGTTTTTCCCTCTAACATTATATTTTTACTCCACTGATGGTTAAAATTAGATTTTGGTTTGGGGTTACAGTTTATAAAAAATGCATTCCTCTTAACTGTAATACAGCCTGTACAGCTGAAAACAACTCGCTTATGGAGCCCCTTCGTGGACATTATGCCCAGATAATGGAGCTCACACCTGCCCATACGCTCAACAACACTTACCGCCTTGGCCACTGGGGGCAGTGTTTTGATTTCAGTGAGCACAGACTGATTTCAGCTAAAGAAATTTCAACCTACTGTTTCTGATTTCATTCTGAGACCAATAAATGAACCGGCTTACAAATATTTTTTTGCAGGTGAATTCTATGCTAGATCAGTAGGCGATCTGACCTTGTGACCATCTGTTCTTACAGTGTCATTTGTCCCTTACTGGGAAAACTCTCCTTTCCCTTCTTATTATGTTACTTCACTTTTATCTCTTTCAACAACTCAAAACAAATGCACAAACTTTCTTAGAAGTAGGTCTGAGAAAGCAAACTTAAAGTGAGGACATCGTTTAATCTATGGCTCCTTTTCTAACTACTTATTAACTATTTTCCATATTTATGTTCTCTAGATTGTTCCCTCCTACATTTAGTGCCTTGGTCTCTTTCTAAAAAAACCTACACACTTCAGAGGCATCAGTGGACCCCTGGGTACCCTCCAGGCTCATTTCCCCCAGGTTTGCTGGCACGTTTGTCATTGTAACAAATCAAAAACTTTTGGGAAAGTGGAGCCACTCTAAATTTGGATTGAGCATAGTCACTCAGTGAAGTAGTGCTAATAGTACACATGCGCTGCATCCGAATATCCATACTTCTCTACTGTATAGTATGCCAAAAACAGTACGTCAATGGAGTAGTATGGCCGAATACCTGGATGACATATTTCTGGCGAGATTCTGAAGTGCAGATTGATTGGACTCTTAACGATCCATAATCCCTCAGTAGCTGAGGCGACGTCACATTCAAAATGCTGGATTTACAAGAACGGCGGTGAACCGCGAGTCAGACAGCTCTTCTCAACTGAAAGTGCTACCTATACCATGATAACTGTTAAATGGTGCTTGTTTAACAAAACCAGAGCAGACAATTTTCATGGTTGTTGTTTTTACGTCATATATGCGGGTCATGGTCAATACCCACATCCCCAGATGAAGTATGTCTGAAATCTATTCATACTACTCGCATGCATACCTAAAACGGACAGACGGACGGATGGACGGATGGACGGACAGATAGATAGATAGATAGATAGATAGATAGATAGATAGATAGTAAATTACGTAACTGTGGATACATTTTTCCAAAATGACAATATATGGTTTCTTGCATGAATCGCTGCAGTTCAGAGGTGAAACTTCTGATGGCTTCAACTGAAGCATATACCATTGATGAACAACCTCAGAGCTCATGGTAGGTATGTCTTTAAATGTTTATAAGTTATCATTGAAAATCGATCCGTCTATTGAAAAAATTTATGCTATTTTTACTTCCGGAACCAGACTGTTGCACTCTATTGTACCCATAGGGAAATTAGCCTTGACTCTATTATATAATTATAGAACAGTATTTGTGATTTTCCGTACCATTTTTGCATAAATCGTCTACCCTTAAACTAAATATTTGAAAACAATGTTTTACCATAAATTACACAAAGATTGAAATTGTCCAAGGGTGTACATGTATAGCTGCTAACACAAGCACTGCAACAGTGAATTTCCAGTTATAATTAGGGTGTAAGTGTCTGTGACCATTCAGTATGCTTGACTTAGTATGCCTGACCTCAGCATTAAAATGATAGCTATCAATAAGAGAGAATTAAATATGTGCTTTAGTTTTAACTACAGCAGGTCCCATTGAGCTGAGTGTTAGAGACTCTCTTCTCTACAATAATGCAAAATTATGAAAAATATCAACATTTGAAATATGAAATACCTGATCATTGTCACCTTTGTGCATCTATGAGCAACTCACAAAATATGCTGTGTACCATGCAAAATGCTATACAGAAAAAATGCTATGTTGGCATCATCTACCTCTCCTTGCTTTTAAATATGCCAGTTTCCACAAAATAAACACTCAGTTGTTTTGTTCTAGTGCATGAGCATTTGGGCTCAGGGATCAGTTTGTCAAAACTCCCTGTAGAAGAATTAAACTAAAGACCTCTCATCCCTGCTTCTTTGTCTTTCTTTTTCCTCTCTCTAACACTCCCTTTCTCACTCTTCCTTGTGTACTCCTTGGCTCTCCTCCTGGCTTGTCAGCTGCCAAGGGCTGACATCTCCTTTCATGTTCCATGCCCGACGAGGGCTTTGAACATTCATTTGATTCTTTTAAGATAATAGCTGGTTAGCTGTCAGGGAGAGGATGATCAGTTAAAACCTTAATCACTGCCTGTCGAGTTGCATGACAGTTATTTTTTTCTATTTTTTTCTCCTGCCCCTTCCCTCTGCCTCTAAAATTAATCCCGGGAGCAAGGCAACAGCAAACACAAGCACACAGTTGTTGGTAGGAAGGGTAAGCAGGGGTGGTGAGAGTGGGTTGGGTGGGGTGGATGTTTTTTGCTCGAGTTGAGCTGAGGGCTCTATGTTGGTTTAGTTAGTGCAAACCTCACTGACAGAAGTGGTGAAGTCAGATGTATCTACAAGTCCCCCTCTTTTCATGTAACCTGTCACCTTCCCCTTATACCTGCCAACCTGAGGACAGAAAAAACAGCCCTGATCTCCTTACTTGTCAGCATATCTTACTCATGTGACATGGTCTGCCAGGTGTAGGAGATCTCCTTATAGGCCGTAGAAAGAGAAGGCCTTGATCAGACGGGTTGGAGAGGAGGGCACTGTCAACCAATGACATTCCAAAGCCAAGGCAGGAAATTCATTCAGAGAGTATATGACACAAGAAGTGGAATTTAAGAAGAAGTTGAACTTTTTTTATACTATGACAAAGAGGGCAAACTTCTTGCCAGTGCCTGTAAATGTTTTGGTGACTTATTTAGTTTACAATACACTTGACAGGTACTGTCATTATTGTTATGATAAGGTGCATGGGGGCCCATCTCTCAGGGTGAGAATGGTGTCTTTGTTTACATGCTGTCAGAAGTAGGGTTTGGAATGCCCACAAATTGTACACACTTAATTTCCTCCCTATTCCACATCTTATACACATTCCCCATTTCCAGCAAAGCCGACATATACATAATCCATTTTTCTTTCACATCAACATGCACAAAAAGTAATTTGTGATACTACTTTTATTACTTTAATTACTTTTATTATTATTACTTTTATAAAGAAATACTGTTTACATACATACACTTGTTGATCTTTATTTGTACTTGCTTTTATTCTCTTATCCTTCTCGCCTTTTTTTTCTTATCCTCCTTTATTTACCTTTCTTCTTTTTTCCTCTTATCTTTTGGAAGTTATATCTATATATTTGTTGTTCTTTATTTTTATTTAGCATTTTCTTATCACCCACTTTTTTTCAGTTTTTATTATTATTTCTTCAGTATAAAAAGGTTTTGTATGTCATTTTGTATAAATGCAAAAAAAAAAAAAAAACATTTACAGTGTATGCCTTTTCCTAAACAAATGACTTCTCTGAGCTAGTTCTTTTGAATCTACATTGTACATCGATTCCCAAACAAATTACTCGTATGAGCCGGTTCTTTTTATTGAGTCAAAAACATACAGTGTGACCAGTGTAGTGCTGCTCACAAACAAATAACTCTTATTAACTGTCTGTTTTTAGTGAACGAAAAACAATTATACAGTACATCGGTCAGAGCAGTTACTAAATTAAAGGGATAGTTCACCCAAAAATGAAAATTCTCTCATCATTTACTCACCCTCTTGCCATCCCAGATGTGTATGACTTTCTTGCTTCAGCAGAACACAAATTATGATTTTTAGAAGAATATCTCAGCTCTGTAGGTCCATACAATGCAAGTGAATGGGTGCCACAATTTTGATGCTTCAAAAAGCACATAAAGGCATCATAAAAGAAATCCATAAGACTCCAGTGTTTTAATCCATATCTTCAGAAGTGATATGATAGGTGAGAAACAGATCAATATTTAAGTCCTTTTATGCTAGAAATTCTTCTCCCTGCCCTGCCCTGCCCAATGAAGAATGTGAATCACCAAAAACACAAGAAGAAGAATGTGAAAGTTAAAGTGCAGCCTGACTGAGCTGGGAGGAGAATTTATAGTAATAAAGGACTTACATTTTGATCTTTTTCTCACACACACCTATCATATCGCTTCTGAAGACATTGATTTAACCACTGGAGTCTTATGGATTTCTTTTATGGTGATTTATGTGAATTTTGGCACGCATTCATTACATTGTATGGACCTACAGAGCTAAGATATTCTTCTAAAAATCTTTTTTTTTTCAGTCTCTTCATCTAGTACTCTGAAGTTTTGAGTCACCACGGCAAAACTTTGCTAAGAGAATCACAGCAAATAAAACCATTCAGTGCTGGGAGGTCACCAGCAGCCACAGACATGTATGGAGCAGAACTGAGGTTAAAGGCCATCTTCAATAACAGAGAGTACAATTGCCAAATAGTATGAAAACAATGACAAAAGGAAGGAGTGGAAAAGAATAATGGATCAGAGGCAGCATTCTGTCTTTGGGGGCCATTCTGTATTTGTCACTTGACCCTTCATGTCTTCCAAGTGACTGGTGTCTAAATAATTGCTGCTGACATCTCTCAGATTAACCTGAGTTGTGTTCTCTTGAAGTCACACGGAGAGTCCCTCCTCGGCTCGTGCAGTAAAGTCACCTCAGAGACATCGGGAATGAGGGTGTGTTGTGACAGAACACCACAAAGGGATTTAAATACATAATAAGTGACAATGCAACAAGTCGGCAGAGGGATGCGAACACTGGAAAAGTGCCATATAAGCTGCCAGCTCCACTGAAGGCTTCATGCGAGGATCTGTGGAGAGATCTGGAAAGTCGTCAAAGGTGGCTCAGAAAGCAAACGACAGGCGCATGCTGCATGTGTCTTCTCCTTATTCCTCTCTTTCATCAGACTCAGACTTAGAAGTGACAGTGCTTTGCCCAACAAAGGGATTTGTAATATTGCCCAGAGAATACGCTTCAGTCCTTATTATTTCACATTATTCCTGCTAATGAATCTTAAAACAAGATATGGTTCCTAATTTGCTCCAGTTGTACAGCATGGAAGTGCATCCACAAAGCACATATGGAAACCACTAGAATAGACACGTAGACAAACACACAACATAAATAAATCAATAAATACATAAACACTGCAGAGGTTGCCAGCCTGTCGTTGTTTGCAGGTTCTGGGGTCGGAAGACTGCAAAAATAAAAATAAAAAAGGATAAATTGGGGTTTACGGCACAAAGGCCCACTAATCCTTGCATTTGGATATTTGAAACAGAAGCTCCGGAGAGAAAGCATCAAAGACGGCTCTAAATTAGCCTGTGAAAAAAAAAAAAAAAAAACAGAGAAGAGAAGCCTGCCGATTTCTACCAGTGTGAAAAGACAAGGGAGCTGCAATCTCCTAGAGGCCCAGATTAGAAACATATACTCATTATTCTCTCTCAGTGGGTGTCTAAACCCAAAAAATCCCGCTTCCAGGGAGAGCACTGAGACATGTTAACCCCGCCGCTGCTCTCCCTTTGTAGCAGTGCATTGTTAGCCGCTCCGAAGTTGCATCTCGAAGGAAAAACTGACGAACGCTGTCATTAGAACTCCAAGTATGTGCTTGTTTGGATCCACGAGTGCAACCATCTTAAACACATTATAGAGGAAACTTAAACAAGAAGACAAGGGTGCACGTGTATATGTGGTAATCGACTTGTTTTCTTTTTGTACTTGTTCATGATTTCTTTTGCGTTAAAAGTAACATTTAACTTTCACAGGAAACGCTTGCACCTGAAGCTTCCTTTCTTCACTCCTCTTCAGAACAGCACCACTCAAGATTGTGAAGAGGAATATGAATAGACTTAATTACTATGGGTCATCACTTACATGTTTATTCGTGACACATGGAAGCCAGGGCTTAATAAATATGATTTATTTTTTATTCTTTACATTTGTAACCTGTTTTTTTTTTTAGATGCCAGTGCATCCATGTCACCCTGTGATGATTCATAGTGTCAAGTTCTGTATTCAGTGGAATCTGAATGGAAGTGAGGTGCTGGTACCTTGAGACAACATAAGAGGAAAGGGTACTCAATAACCCCTCCACTATGCCACAGTGACCTTTGAGAAGCGTTTGTGGAGAAAGGACAGGTTGTGGTGAATGAGTGTACTGGGTGGTGGGTAAGCGCTGGAGGGTCTGGTCCCTCTGTTCTTGAGGATCGATCTTTGATGCCCATTTTCTGAAGTGTGCTTGTAGTGTGAATCGGGACACAAATCTGACTATTTGCTATTCAGTAGATCACAGCATTAAAAAAAGCATATCAGCCTCACCTACAATTACAATGGAAAAAAATTAACATGCACCATTTCAAAAGGGTTGCTTTGGGGCATAAGCATTAAATGGCATGAAATACTTATCATTTTGCCAAATTTCATTAAGAGATTTCTGTATTTATCTGTTCTAACTCTAAACTGAGCTGAAATGTTTGAAGATGCCATTAAAGAGGCCCTATTATGCTTTTTTGGGATTTTACCTTTCCTTTAGTGTGTAATATATTGTGCATGTAAAAGGTCTGCAAAGTTACAAAGCACAAAGTCCATGCATTTACTTGAACGAGAATTCAAAACAATAATGAATTAAATTCCTTTTACTGTTGTCTCAAATACAAACTTCCTATTATTGTTCTAAGGATTAATCATGGTTCATAGACAGGAACAGTAAATATTTAAGATTTTGCAACTTTGTTCAGATTGAATTAGTGTTTATCTCATTAGAGGATCATCTGGAACCACGAAGTAGCCATGCCATGTGATTTCAGAAGTTTAGTAAATAATCCATCCCCTTGCCTTTGAAGTCTAATGACCTAGATTGGATAATGCTGTTTAGTGCCCACTGAAAGTAATGAGAGTTTGATTTAGTGATGTGTTGGTGAGCCGGTAAGACCCACACTGAAAAAGAGAGAGTTTATCGGATACAACAGCCACAATAATGTGAGATATATTCCCTGCCACAACAGGCAAAGAACTAACACCTTGTCTACACCGGACGCAAGTGGCGCGTCGCATCAAAAGCAATAGAACCCCATTATAATCAATGATGCTGTCTACTCTGGAAGCGTCCATCGTACAGACAAAAAATGGGTGGAGCATTCCCTTTTGCGCTGCACTTGCTGCCGCTACTACACAAATTAAACGGTTTAGAATGTTCATGTCGATGTGTCCAGTGTAGACAGCCTCAAGCCATTGCAACACATCTTGTCACGTCAACGGACGCGCCCGGTGTAGACAGGGTGTAAGAGAGAAACCCACTGTAACAATTAACAATGGCAAAGGAGGAAGCTGGGACCAGGTTGACAAAGCACATAGACATTTATTGTCGAAGACTTTTCAGCGTTCCACAATAAGACTTTTCAGCCATACATTCAACATATGCGCTGCTTTTCAACACCTGCACTTCTGACACACAGACCCACACAAACAGCTTCCTGTGTCTCTCTCTCCCCTCTGCCGCTGTCACTTCTCCTTAAGTACTCCCGCAGCCTCTCGCTGGAACGCGAGACCGGTGTGGCACGCTGGTGTGGCACGCAGGTGAAAGTCATATCTTCCCGGCCTCGCTCTGCCCAGACGCTGCTCGGCTCCGCCCTGCTCACCACATACCCCCATTTCTCCGGCCTGTGACCTACTCCCCCCCCACCATTTCTAGGGAGGGAGAATCGACAGGTCACACCGGTCTCCGGATCCGACCTGTTCATGCCCGGGAGAGGGAACAGGGTGAAAGAGAGGAGAAAGGGAAGAGAGGGGGCGGGAATAACAAAAGGGAGAGAGAAAGCAGAGAGGGGAGAGAGTGGAGAGAGAGAGGAGCTGGCCGGCCCCAGATACGCCATTGAGTGGTTCTCGGCCCACTGTGCTGCTTCCGTCCGCGACGCTGGCACTGGACCCCTTAGCCATTCCTTCCGGTTGACGCGGACAGCTTCCTGTGTCTCTCTCTCCCAACTGCCACTGTCTCTTCTCAAGTATTCCTACCACCCCTCGCTGGAACGCAAGACCGGTGTGGCATGCAGGTGAAAGTCATTCGCCACTTATCTTCCCGGCCTTGCTTTGCCCAGATGCTGCTCCGCTCTGCCCTGCTCACCACACCCACCATGTATTTTAGAATCTTAGCTAATAAGTGTAAACGGCTTCAAATACTTATCCTGTTTTTTAGAATCCCCATACATAAAGCAATGTGAAGCCACAGTTATGTCAGAGGGTCTGTGGACACTAATGACCCTTTCCTACCTTTCAGCAAAGAACAAAAACCAGTGACCTTCTTGCGTTTCCCCCCTCACAGACCATAGAATTAAGGTCAACAAGTGGGCAGATGTCAGAGGGTCAGCGGGGGAGGAAGGAGAATATTGTTGCCGAAAAAAAAGGTCGGCCAAAGAATGGCTGAGGCCTCATCTAAACCCTCATCCCACCCACAACACCAGAACTTCTACCACCTAAGACTTCCTCCATGAATACACCTCCCCATATTTCTCACTCCTCATTTCCCACTCCACCTCTCGTGTTTCCATGCTTAGCCCAGACAGCAGTGTTGCAGCACACTGTCATGCCTGGTAACAAGCTGATCAGAGCAGGCCGGGCTACCTCGTACAGACAGTAGCAATTATCACAATCAACAGCTCGGTCCAATTATAACTTCCTGCTCATTATGCCCAAGGGACCCCGTGGTCCAACTTACAAGAAAATTAAGCGTCCGCCTCGCTATGCATAGCTTAATTTGAAATGACAGGGTGTGACATCAAGGGCTCCTGACCCTGCCAGCACCCGGCCCCATGTGTGGCAACAACTTACACTGCCAAATTGCTCCCAGGCTGCCTTTGGCTGAGAAAAGCCAGGATGAGCCCCCACCAACATGCTGGAACATCCTAGTTCAATAATCTTATGGCTCTGTGATCATGCTCCACTCTTCTCTAGCTGAAAGAGGAGGATGCAGAACAGAATAATGGAGGAGATCCATTTGAACCAATGCTAGACTTTTACTAACAGGTACTTAAAATACAGACCTAAATAAAATATACAGCCATACAAATTCAGATGTGATATTTAATGAAACTACTGATGGTTGGTGAGGTTATGCCTAGTAGCTGTACTCTATGTAAATTACAGTGCTTATTTTAGTGCGCTCAATTTAGCATTGTCTTGAATTCCTCATGTCTATATTGTTCTTTTTCTTCTCCACTTTCTGCAGTTCATTCAGTTCAAACTGTCTGGCTTAATGTACAGACTCTATTTAAACTCTGTTTTGTCTAAAATTCCAGTCTTAGATGTGAAATTTTTCATTTTCATACTGTGGCAAAACAACCTTCCCTCCTTCTCATTATTGTTGCTCCACCTCTGAGGGCCGTCCTTCAGCCAGGCTCACAACCAGAGTGGACAGGAGAGAGGAGAGGCAATTTAAGAAGCCTTGTTTGGGCAGCAGATGATGGGGTGCACCTGATGTGAATATAACTTCATCACCACTGCCATAAAAATGTAGTTCACATTTAGAATTGTGATTGGTCCTTCCCTACATTTTTTTATTATTTATCAATTTATTATTATTATTAATCATTATTTATCACCAGTAACTGTATTGCATATTTCTATATCTCTTTCATATCCATTTATAACTTATATTGTATATGCGTACATTACCTAAGCTTTAGGTAAAATGATTTAAAAGTTATAAACTGATGATATCGTCACTGTCTAATGAAAAGCACGTATATCCTTTCCAAAAGCATGGAAAACCTATTTTTCTCATAAATAATCTTACAAAATTAATCAAAAATGACATAATTAGTTACCTTTAGCACCATAAATAGAATTTTATCATTACACATCTGTTAGTGAACTGTTCAATAATTTAATTGGACCTACATGGATTTTTGTTTGTGAATGTGGACATATACGGTTTTCTTATCATGGGTTCCAATGGCACATGTTCAGTTACAGACTCGATTCTAACTGTTTGTGTTCCCAGTCGATTGCAAGATAATTTATTTTTGGATATAATCTGAGCTTTCACTTACTATTTTAGTTTTATGACTAGGTTTCAAGTCCGGAGTGGACAGTTCGGCTTTGAGACAAATTTCCGTGTCCAACGCATAAATGTCAGAATTAGCTTTCACTTGCGGTTTTACAAAGATGGAAATCTGGCAACCATATATGGCTGGTATAGTTTACTTTTTAAAAACACCTGATATTGTGCATGCATAAATGGGTTTGGTTGTCAGGGAAATCACAGAGCCAGTGCGATGTAGGCAATCTCTTCACTACACTTCAGCCAGACAGCTGAGGTAAATTAGTTGATAGTCTTCAAAACATAAGGGCGGTTCATACGTGGTTTTGATGCACAATTCTCAAGGCGAATGGAGATACTTTTTAAACATAGCATGATTAAACATCTTTTCATTGTTCATTTCAATGCACAATTCAAACAGTAGGAAGAGGTCATTCAGCGCATTCCGTCTATGGTAAAAAGTCAAAATTGCCAAAAGTGGAAATACGTGTTTTTCATTGGACAGCGACGATATACTGTATCCGATATATTATATCCTGACAGAAGGCTACTATTGAATTAGCACAATGAGTAAATGTCAAATTAGCTCACTGCATTCATCAACAAAACAGTGTGGCAACAAAACCCTTTCATTGCATGAAAGTTATTTCATTTAACATTCAGATTTCACATTATCTTCAACTTCCAGGTAAAGAAATAACATTATGAAACAGGTTCTTTAAATCACTGCAAACTACTAAAAAAGTAGACTCTTGCGTGCTTGTTTTCACTTGTGCTGAATAAAGAAGGCACGTTGGTGACGGTAACTATGTTCCCTGATTAGAACAAAGTGAAGGAGAAAAAAAGTGATATCTCACAATTCCTGCTGGCTCTCTCACGAGACTCCTCGCTGTTGGATTTCTTAATTATTACATTTTTTTTAGCTATTACAGAAAAAGGGGTAAAATAGAACATTTTTGTGAATATCTTGGTGCAGCGTGTTTCATTAATGTGAGGCTGATAAATTGTAGTCATCGTAATTAAAGTTAACTGATGAGGACATACGTAGAAATGTTTTGTTAGCAGGCTAAGAGACGGATGAAGGCAGTGAGTAATTGCTTTGGATTAATTATTTGGATATAGTGTACTCGGGTGTCCACCGCTCCTGAGGGGGTTCTGGGATAGCTGAGGGCGGGAAAAGGGTGGGTGGTGTGGGGGGGGAGTTGTATGAGAATGTGTCCAGTGATCCTGTCTCAACAGGCGCAGATAGCAGGACAGACCCTCAGTTGTGTCTTAAATCAGGCCAATCTATTTAAAAGTGTGCTGAAGAAAAAAAAAACCATCATAATCACATACTAAACCAATGACAGACAAAAACACATTACTTGATTAGAGAGGTTAATCAAGTTGAAGGAAAAAAAAGGGATGAGAAAGTCTCAAGATATTGAAGTTTTAAAAAAAAAATGAAGACAATCCAATTGGTTTATTGGCCCTGTTGCTGGGGGAAAGAAAATTTTATTTGTAATTTATTAAATGTACAGTAGGTCTACCTATAATTTCAGGGCTCAATAAAGTGATCTTCACGCACAGGTCAAAAGCAGATAAAATGAAACGAGGCTACACAGAATTAAATTCAAACCTACATCTTTGTTTTTTTTTACTTTTTTGTGTCATTGGTATAGATTGCAGCAAGTTGTATGTGTGCGTCTATGCATATTAAAGAGCACCTATTATGGTTTTTCAAATATTGCCTTTCATGTAGTGTGTTATATAGCTGTTTGTGAATGTAAAAAAGTCTGCAAAGTTTCAAAAATCAAAGTGCACGACAAATGGAGTTATTGACTCCCAAAAGAAAGAACCGATTCTGAACACCTGAAATGAGTCGTTAGTAATTCCAGACTTACTTCCTTTACTAACCTACATAATTTGGTAACAAAAAACCCGCCTCTGGTCTTCACTGGCTGCTCGTGAACAGCTTTGACCCGCCCTCAAACACTACACTAAGCGGTAGACCAATCACAATAGACTGGGACATCTGACCAATCAGAGCAGATTAGGCTCTCTGAAAGGAGGAGTTTAGAATGAATCCTTTAGAACGGATCATTGAATGAATCGTTTTTGACATTGGGACAAAAAGGTAATGCTGCAATTTAAATTATGAGCAAATTAAAGTATTTTTTGACCTTGGATGCATGTAAATCTATTGTATGAGAACTTTAAAAGAAAATTAGGCATGTTTAAAAACCATAATAGGTGCTCTTTAAAGGGACATGTCTACCGTGGAACCTCAAAAGGAGAAATTTTGCAAAATTTTAGCCTTAGTCACCATTCACTTTCAATTTATGAAAAAAAAAAACAAAGATGTGATTGAAGTGAATGACAACTGAGGCTAACACTCTGCCTAAATTCTCCTTACATGTCCCATTTGGAACAACATGACGGTGATTTTATTTTTGGGTAAACTATTCCTAACCGCTGCTGTGTACTCATGTGTAAGTTACAACTAAACAATAAAAGACAAAAAACAGCCCCCTCACTTCCCTATTGGTTGTATTACTCTGCCCAAGCATTCAACCATGGCCTACCTTTCACCCGCACAAAAAAAGCAAGCAAAAAAGAAAGGACAGAGGGAAAAACAGAATGAAAAGAGAGTCCCGGAGCAGGTAGAACCATCTGTGCAGAATATCCAACCCAGATGTCAGGGAATCAGCCACTAGCTAGGATCACCTTACATAAGTAGTTTACCATGTGAAGAAATAATTTAGCCATATTAATTGATGGTAAACTTTCCCAAAAATCCAGAGCCCTGGCTGCTGCCTCACAGGTGGGTTCTTTCACTCACAGGAACCAAGTGGGTAAGCGGACTCTGATCAAAGGGGAGACTGACATAAATAAAGAGCCTGCAGGAATGCATTGTGCAAACAAAATATGAACAGGGCCTCCAAACATTCCCCATGAGTGCATGGAGGGAGCAAGGCTTGAGATCAGGGGGGAAAAGGCAGGAAGGGGGGAGTTACGAGAGAAAAAGATAGTAAAAAAAGTCAATTTTCTATTCTCTCATTCTAGTCTCTCCTTTCACTTTGCCAATATCTTGTCTGTACTTTTTAGCTCAGAGGGCACAATTAGTTGACAGAGATGGAGACAGTGAATGACAAGTGCACTTTGAAGTAAGCCAATAACTGTGCATCAGAGCATGGTGTATTGGGTTTCCCTCTTTTGTTGTGGTGTAGTTTTCATTTCTAAACACGAACATGGCATGTTTGAAAGAGCACAACATCCGATCCAAAATATTCCAGTATTCGATAGGGAAGCTCTGACCCCCGTGTGCCTCCTTAGGTTTACTCTACCCAGTACACAATTCAAAAGTGCCTCCGTGATACACAACGCTAACTGTAGCCACTGTTTGTCTCCATGTAAGGCATGAAGTCCATGAAAGTGTGCTTGCATATACAATACCATAAGAAGATTTTACGGGTGATAGGGTGAGGTCAGTGGGCCTACTGACAAGCTGTCTACTATTAGATTTTCCAAAACAGAGTGAAAATTGAAAGAAGCGCAAACACAATAAACATAAGAGACAAGTATAGAAATGCATACTTGTAAATGAACAACTTTTTGCAAGTTCAAGGTACCTCTGAGAAATAATCCCCAGGCACTTGAGGATTTGAAGATGCCTGTTTATGTTTAAATTTTTAAGTTATAATTGTATCTACTTTTTTGACACTTTCCTAAAACTCAGCCCAGAAGCTGGGTGCAATAATGACAGAGTGTGGCTCTGAAAAGTCGATGAAAGGGAATTTGGTGACTGACAACATTAAAATTTCCCTAGACAATCAAGATCAGACGGTCATTGCCGTGAGACTCCAAAGTGAGTTTTGGCTTTATATTCAGGGAGTAGACAGGCTCCCCCTGATAATATACCTCACCCTAGTGTCTATGAAGAGAGGTGCATCAGAACCCCCAGGAAAGGGTGACAGCCCCCTCAGGTGAGTGAGGGAGAGGTGGATCTGCCTGGTGGCAACCCTGGGGGTTTACTGTGGAGTGTCTGCATTCTCTTGGCCACACTGGGGCAAATCAAACCACAAAGAAACACCCCAGTTATCCCTTGAGGTATGGCGGAGTATGTTTAAACAGAGTAAGAAAAGAAAAGAAAAACGAACGGAGAGAGAGCGCATCCCAGACATTATGGAAACTTGTGCATTGAATGCTTTTATCTCACTTTAGTTCGTAATATTGTAAACATATCTGAAAAATTCCTGATCTTCTACAGTACAATAAAAGGTACTCAACTCTCAGATGTCTGTCACATTCCCATTAGAGTTCTTTCCTCAGAAATGTCATGCTCAAAACACCCCGTGGTTTACAGTGGTCCACGAAAACATCACCTTTTTAAGAGAGAATAAAAAGCAAGGGAGGGTAAAAAGGAAAACAAGGCAGGTAAAATCTAATTAGGGAGGCAGCAATGCAACAGCAGAGTTTACTCTGAAACAATAAACAGTGTGTTGCTTCAGTGTCCCCAGATTGGAGATGGGATATTGCGAGGCAGGGTAAGTCGATATTTTGTTTGTTTGCATTGAGAGTTTTCTCAGAGGCCCCTCTGAAACTGAGAAATTCCTGCACAGATGAATGGCAGATTAGGGGCCTCACCGTGTGCATCTAATCAAAGCCACACACACACGAAAAGCTGCCTGACCATCTCCAGAAAACCCAGTTTTCCTTGAAATTTTACATTTAAGCTAGCTTTAAACATCTTGATTATTAGAAAGGGGTCAGGATGGATGCCTAGTAGTCCAACAACAGTTAAATTTTTTAGAATTTGTTCTTTAAAGTGGATCAGTTTAGGGGTGCAAGTTCCAAGACGGGATTTTGGCATGCTGACACGCCAACTGTAGAAGACCCTATTGAGATTTTACATATTGATTACTCAATGTTAGCCAAATACAGTATATATTAGATATATTGACATTGGCTGTTTTGTTGTTTTGTTTAAAACTACATGTAAAACTAAAGATTAAACTTTAACTTTTAAAAATGTATCTCTTCATTCCATTCTTTTGCACTCTGTCGTACACAGGCTGCAAAGGCCTTAAAGAATGAATGCACTATTGTCATGGTTGGAGAGTAATTGTATTCCACTACAGTTACAATTTAAATCATTGGTAATTAGAATGCAGTTACATTCAAAAAGTATTTTGATTACTGAAGAGATTACTTTGCATTTTATTGTCATTTGTTTCATTTAATATTTAGTCAAGGGTGCAACTACACATCTCCAAGCGGGTATGCAAAAAAAATGTTGTGCCCCCTGTATCTGTCAAGCGAGGGGGGTGGGAGTGTCATCCATTATAAGCGTTGAGCAGGGGGGGGGTGGAGGAGTGGAGGAGGCGGATTGCACCACCTTTAGTGAGCTGCTGGCGCCCCCCTTTACATGGTGCCACTATGTATTGCATACCTTGCATATATGGTTTTTGTGCCTCTGTATTTAGTCCTTTCAGATGGAAAACATTTATACATATAAATGATGCGATCCAAAGTGCATTTGAACAGTGGTGAAACACTTTCTTATGATGTGTTACATTCATACGTGCAGACAGAGAAGTAAGTTTGAACAGAATAAATAGAAATATACCTTGTGTAACTTGTCAGCTTTACGCTAAGCTAAAATGCTATTTCTAGCCATTTTACATACATGTTACCAGGCATGATCATATTTGTTTTATCAAGAAAATTCACGTTAGATCATAATTTCTTTTTTTTCTAGTAAGACCTTTGATATTAGGGCAAAAATCTTATTCTTGATAATCATTTTTGTATTGTTTTCCTGTAAAAATATCAAAAAATCCTTAAAACAAGATCAATTTGATTGATCTTGTTTTAGAAACAACACTGCAAAAGATATTTAGGTTTTTCAGAGAATGTATTTTTAACATGTGTATTTTGTCTTACTGTACTGGCAGAGTTTTTATAGTCAAAACAAGTGAGAAAAATCTACCAGTGCTGAAGAAGTAATCCAATGTATTTAGAATACATCACTGACCTTGAGTAATCTAACGGAATACGTTACAAATTACATTTTACAGCATGTATTCTGTAATCTGTAGTGGAATACATTTCAAAAGTAACCTCCCAACCCTGACTATTATCACTGAGCCAGCCTGAATACAACCCAGAACAAAGATCACACCAATCATCCAGACGTGTGCTGTCCACCTTCAGAGCATCTTTAATTCATGATGCCCCAGCCCCAATGATTGATTTTAATTGATGACATGCTACATAATGTGGCATTAGTGAGGTTTAATAAGGAACATGACTTAATACATTCTCTGTCATGCAACACACATATTAATAGCTTTGAAATATGACATTTTCTCCTTGCCTCTAATTTTAAACACTTGGACCTAACTTCAGGAAAATCTTACTTCTGCTAAGCAGTTAATCCACTCTGCTCTCAAAGATCCCTGCTTGTTCTACTGTAATGTCAAGGTCAGGATGGCAAGCTTATAGGAAGTGAACAATGACATTTTACCAAATTACAGAAAGTTCTTTATGTTGGCTTGACTTACCTTTTCAACCACTACTGATGTTATCAGATGAATTTCATCTAAACTGAAAATTATTTGTAGTGGGGTTTACTTAAAAAAAAATAAAAATAAATAAATAAATAAAAATAAAAAGAAAAGAAAAAAGTAAATTTAACAGAAAACATTTTCAAGTAAATGCTACACACAGTTCTTGGTGGCTTAAATTAGAAATTCTCAAGTGAAGTTTACTTTGCAATACTCTGTTTCAAGTAAATTTGACTCACTCTGTGTTTGTCCATTTTCTCAAGCAATGTAACACCTAACACCTTATGCTCAGCTTTTAAAAATGTACTAGTATTTCAATGCTTTTTTAATGTACCACATGACACAGAAGAGCCTTCCACAGGGAAGCTTTATGAATGCTATGTAGCCTATTAGACAATGTCACCTTGCATTACTGGCAAGAGAAACAAGATTTAGAGCTGTGCAGGCAGACCTGAACATTTGGTGCGCAAAACACGACGACAGTAACAATCAAAAGATTACTTTTTTAGGGTAATTTTTAGAGGTCATTTTGAGTAAAAAACAAGTAGTTACCAAGTGTAACAAATAAAAATCAACACTAAAAATGGTGTAAATCAATTTGCAAACAGTGAAACCATGCAAGCTCATTAATAATTTGAGCCTGGTGCATGCTGGGAAAACCAGCTTTTAAAAGTTAAGTAAAATGTAGGCTACTTAATTTATTTACCTGTAAACTCAAATTAGCGAATTTATATAACAAAGTTTTCTACTTTAGGATTGATACAAGCTGAAGCACTGTAAAAATAACAAACAATCATAGATCATGTTTACTTATAAGCTAGAGCATTATTTTTTACTTGTTTGAATTGAGTAAAATTGTAAAATCCATGTAAAAGTTTACACTTACTAACTTATTCAATGTAGAAATTACTTATTATTTTCTGCTATTTTGACTTCACCACAAAAAAATAAATAAAACAAAATCAGTGTTTAGGCAAAGTTAACACTCACCAAGCACCAAATGAAAGTAAAAACTAGCTTTGGAGAGTAAATAACACTAAATAACTTGTCAGTTAACTTTAATAGGAAATGCAACATTACATGTTTTAAATCAAATTGCCAACCAACCCTGGCTGATGTAAGTGGTGTGAGCAATTTAAATCAAACCATCTACTAAAGAAGACATCAATGACTGTTACGACTGTTAAACTTTTTATTCAGTGGTAAATTTACCATCACAATTTAATCTTGGATGCATATGTTTTTAATTCTACATAATAAATATGTGGAACATTCCTTTCATTAAAGGAAAATTCCGGGTTCAAAACAGGTTAAGCTCAATCAACAGGATTTGTGGCATAATATTGATTACCACAGTTTTTTTCAGAAAAAGTTAGGAAGTGATTTTATCACACTAAATTCATGTTTACACACATATTGTTTATGTTTTATGGCTATACTTTTGAAAAAGTATTTTAACTTTCAAAAATTGGCCCCCATTCACTTCCATTGTAAGTGCCTCACTGTAACCCAGATTAAAAAAAAATAAATTTTCTTAAAGAAAACGTCATGGTTACTTGCGTAACCTCCGTTCCCTGATGGAGGGAACGAGACGTTGTGTCGATGTAGTGACACTATGGGTCACTCTTGGGAGCCCGAGACACCTCTGGTCTTTGATAAAAGGCCAATGAAAATTGGCGAGTGGTATTTGCATGCCACTCTCCCAGACATACGGGTATAAAAGGAGCTGGTATGCAATCACTCATTCAGATTTTCTCTTCGGAGCCGAACAGTCAAGCTCACTGAGCTGAATTCCCACGACTGTTTACTCACCTCTGCTGGATCTGACGGCGCATTTCAGTGGCTTCTGCCTCCTCTGCATTGGTGCACTGCAGAGAATGCCCCTGGGCGCTTCGGCAGAAATAAGAGTATATTTCTCTAAAAGAGCGGCACACACGGAACATCTTTTTAAAGACGCGTCTTTTTAAAGATGACTTTCCGATTGTGTGTTATTCCTGGTTGCGCTCGTTATCTCTCGCCTTCTGACGGTCATGATCACTATCTTTCGTGTCTGGGCACTGCTCATGCGGAGACAGCGTTCGTGGATGGTCATGTACCCATTGCGAGGACATGTCCATGGCAACGATGCGGTCGCGACTCGCCTTCGTAAGAAAGCAAACCACCCCAGAGGCTCCCCACCTCGGTCCTTTTACCCACGGGTTTGAGGCCAGCGTGGCTAGCACTGGGGACGATTTGGGGACCCCAATGGGACCGCCTCCACCGGGTATCCCCCCACGGACCTCCCATTCCCCAGCACGCTCGTCTGCCCCGATCGGGCTTCCGGATGAGTCCGCCGGCTCGTCTCACGGTGAGTTCGACCTCTTATTTGGAGCCCGCGAAAGTGATGAGCTCTCGAGCGCAGCATCGGAGAGCGGGCTCGTCCACTCGGACACAGAAGCCTCAGCTGGGCTCCTCCCTTCAGGGACGATTGCCCAGTCACAGGCTGACGTGGAGATGACGTCATGCTTTCCCGGGCAGGGCTAGAGTGGAACCATCCGCTCTTCCCTGAACCCTCGCGGCTCGATGATTGGTTCCTGGGCTCGCAGCACCGCTCAAAGCCACGCCCCGCCCCCGTTCCTTTCTTCCCGGAAGTGCATGGAGAGCAGCGGTCTCCCGCCCCTGAGCACCCAGCTGTGGCACAAATCCGCCCCCGATGTGACAGTCTCCACGGGTCACGAGGACAGGCCTCTTCCTCCCCTGTCCCAGGCTGTTCCGGGGGTGGTCACAAGGAGCCAGGTAAGTGCTTCGATGTCCCTAGACTCAGCACGGCCACGACATGGTGTGGCACCTCGAGCTCCGCCCCGCCGCTCCGCCCCACCTACCAGTACGTCTGACAACGTTGTCCCTTTGGTCCCCCTTGTGCGGAACTTGGATGCGTAGCTTCCACTTTCCAATCCGTCGCGATGGCTGGTCCGGACCGTACGACTCGGCTATGCGATTCAGTTCGCCAGGCGTCCGCCCAGGTTCAGCGGTATCCACTTCACCTTGGTGAAGGATGAAAACGCTGCTACCTTGCGCGCAGAGATCGCTACCCTCCTACGGAAGGGCGCGATAGAACCTGTCCCTCCGGCCGAGATGAAGAAGGGGTTTTACAGCCCCTACTTCATCGTACCGAAAAAAGGCGGTGGGTTGCGGCCAATCTTGGACCTGCGAGTACTGAACCAGGCTTTACACAGACTGCCGTTCAAGATGCTGATGCAAGAACGCATCAAGATTGGTTCACGGCGGTAGACCTGAAGGACACGTACTTCCACATCTCGATCCTTCCTCGACACAGACCCTTCCTGCGGTTTGCATTCAAGGGTCAGGCATATCAGTACAAGGTCCTCCCTTTCGGCCTGTCCCTGTCTCCTCGCATCTTCACGAAGGTCGCAGAGGCAGCCCTTGCCCCACTAAGGGAGGTGGGCATTCGCATTCTCAACTATCTCGACGACTGGCTAATCTTAGCTCACTCTCGGGACCTGTTGTGCGCACACAGGGACTTGGTGCTCTCACACCTCAGCCGACTAGGGCTTCGGGTCAACTGGGAAAAGAGCAAGCTCCTCCCGGTTCAGAGCATCACTTTTCTCGGTTTGGAGTTGGACTCAGTCTCTTTGACAGCGCGCCTCACGAACAAGTGTGCCCAGTCGGAGTTGGCCTGTTCGAAGGCGTTCAAACAGAAAACAGTGGTTCCACTGAAATTTTTCAGAGGCTCCTAGGGCATATGGCATCCTCAGCGGTGGCCACCCTGCTCGGGTTGATGCATATGAGACTGCTTCAGCACTGGCTTCAGACTCAAGTCCCGAGATGGGCATGGCGCCACGGGACACATCACGTGGTCATCACGCCGGTCTGTCACCATCTTTTCAGCCCTTGGACCGACCTCTTGTTTCTACGGGCAGGTGTTCCCCTAGAACTGGTCTCCAGGAGCGTCGTGTTCAGCTCCTTTTATACCCATATGTCCGGGGGAGTGGCATGCAAATAACACTCGCCAATTTTCATTGGCCTTTTATCAAAGACCAGAGGTGTCTCGGGCTCCCAAGAGTGACCCCTAGTGTCACTACATCGACACAACATCTCGTTCCCTCCATCAGGGAACGGAGGTTACGCAAGTAACCATGACGTTTTCTTTAAAAAAAAAAAAGAAAAATTAATCTGGGTTACAGTGAGGCACTTACAATGGAAGTGAATGGGTGCCAATTTTTGAAAGTTAAAATACTTTTTCAAAAGTATAGCCATAAGACATAAACAATATGTGTGTAAACATTAATTTAGTGTGATAAAATCACTTCCTAACTTTTTCTGAAGAAAATTTTACAACTACAACCATGACGATCTAACGTCAACAAACCCTAAAACCCTGAAATAACTGTAAAAATTACAATTTAAACACTTTACAGCTCAAATAGTACATGTTTTAACAGAATAATTAATGTAAGTGCTTTTATAAAATCATAACCTTCAAATTTCTGCCTTTATACCCTCCAAAAATTGTCCCCATTCACTTCCATTGAAAGTGCTTCACTGTAACCTCGATTTTTGCTTTTTTTTAAAGAAAAGGAAAGACAAGTCAAAATTAATTTTTGTAGTAATCGACATTATGCCACAAATGCTGTCGTTTGAGCTTAACTTGTATTGAACCTGGAATATTCCTTTTTTGGGGGGAGATAGTTCACAATTAATGAAAATTCTGTCATCATTTACTCACCCTGAGGTTGTTCCAAACCCGTATGACTTTCATTCTAGTGATGGGAAGATTGGATCATTTTACTGACATGGATCTTTGAGTCTTGTTCAGCAAAATGAACGAATCTTTATTCAAGTCATTTCGTTCATTTGAGCAGAATTAAATTAAAATGTTAATTTTCAATAGCCAAATCCCCCCCCAACACGTCTACTTATGCAAACTCTGATTATAGTCCCAATAAAGGAAAAAATTATAATGCAGCCAAGGAAAAATTATGAGAAACAGAAAGATTAGTTCACCTCTGGACTGAATCTTCTTGTCCGAGTCATTCGTTCTGACAAAATAACAAACGACTTGGACAAGAAGACTCGAGAGGTGAACTAATCATTTCTGTTTCCAGTTTGAGCAATGCATAGCGTATACGGCTGTCACTTGACAAAAGAACGAACGACTCGGACTAAAAGAGTTGAAAGGTGACCTAATCATTTCTGTTTCCTGTACAGCGCCTATGCGGTTTAACGTAACAAACAAATGGAGGTTGCGCAAAACAACACAAAATGAACAAATCATTCTCTGAGACTACTTGTTCTTCTGAGTCACATAAAAGATTCGTTCAAAATGAACGAATTGTTCATGAACGACCCATCACTATTTCATTCTTCCATGGAACCTCAAAAGATGTTAGGCAGAATGTTATTCCACAGTCACTATTCATTTAAAAAAAAAAAAAATGTATTCATTAAAGTGGAATGGTGACTGGGGCTTATATTCTAGCAAACATCTTTTGTGTTCAATGAAAGAAAACCACATGGAAAACCTGGAACAACATTACGGTGAGAAAACGATAAATGCATTTTCATTTTTGGGTGAACTTTCCCTTTAAGCCACCAACAATAAAATATGAGGAATAAAATCACAATCTGTCTTCACATTGCAAAGTAAGTGCATTAGTAGTCACATTCAGGTTGGTTGCAGCATGTCTGTATGCATGTTTGTATAAGTTAGATGCAGATAGCTCCTCTTAAACACACTCCCGGACAGCATGTTTTTGGCACGCGGCGTAAGTGGACAGAGGGCCGCAGACAGCAGCACTCTAACCCAAACACTCCTGAGTGAGGCTTTTACATGTCCTGAGTAAAAACAAACCTCTGTCAGAGACCTTTGAGGGTTTACAAAAACACACACATACTCATGCGAACACTTTAAAAGGCACTTTTACAAGAGATTACAAGTGGATGAGTCACAGGATGGTGGACCGTCCCGACACCATGGGCCATTTTGGTACATCATCACCATGAATAGATCAAGAGAAAGAGGGAGAAGGGCTAGCGAGGTGCCCTCACATTAGTGCATTTTTGCAAAGCATGGAGAATGACCATAAAAGGATACAATTCGCCCAAAAAGCTGCTTACTATAAACACATCACTGTGAAAGTGATTGTAGACTCTTTCTGGTCTGGGCTACACACTTAGGAAGATACCCTTCGAACTGTTCCTATTTGTAAACACCAAACACGTATTTTTCCATAAGAAACAGCTCATTCTGAAGGCCAGGCAGATTGCATGAGCATTTTTTGAGGTCTGATGGCAGGTGTTAAAAGAAAGATTACTTGTTTCTCTTACTTGAAGGGGAAAAATAACATAGAAGAGGATATAGAAAGGAAATTATGGCTAAATCACCTCTGTATTCTGGCTGTGGTTCAGTGTTGGTCTAAAGCCTGAGCCTCTAAGGTTACTAACACAACACTGACTATATCACAAAGCTTTCCAAATCATTAACAGAAGTTCATTGTTTAAATTCCTTTATACATTCATTTGCATTCCATAGATTTCACTCACTTGCTGAGCTGTGTACAAAGATCAGAGAGTGTCTTCAGTCCCAGACAATTCACTCCACTCACCGTATGAGACTTCCTGACCTCCAAAATGAAATAACACAAAGCTTCATGGAATGGACGAAAACAGAGAGAGAGAGAGAAAAGAACAGGGAAAAATAAATACTCAAAAGGTCAGAACTAAAATTGATGAGTGGGCCCCAACGGGAGAAAATGCACGCAGTCGCAACAAACCCCCAAAACCCAAACTCTCACCGAATGTTCTCCATTCAACACGAGAGTGAGCAGGCCCAGAACAAAGAGCTTGCAAATCATGGGCTTCGGGACCCACCTGTCTCCAAGGTTGTTTTATTCACATCTGTAACTACCATAGTAGGACGTGTTAATGACAAACATGTGCTCTGTAAAATGTCGGGCAATCAGGGGTTTCTCTTTCCCTCTGGTCAGGAGGGCTATTACACCAGACCCCCATAGGCTCAGGCATGGGCTTTGATAGTTTCCCCGACATGGAGATATTTGGCTGACCTTCATGAGGGCCAATAAAAGAAATTCTACATAAGGATTTGCAGTTTAGGACCAAAATGGCCAAACACCATAAAAATGACCAATAACACACTAGGAATACTTTATGCTTTTCACTCTCGTTACAGTATACGCAATGTTCAGTGCAATGCTGAAAACGCAGCTGCAATGCTTGAGGTCTTCAGTCAGTCAGGGCAAAACAAACTTCACCTTGGTTGAGCACATTAAATGTCGGCAGGTAATTGCTTTTAAGGTTTGATTTTCAGAATGGTGGGCTGGGAGAGAACAAACACAAATGCCATAACCATGCAAAAAAGAAGGAACATAAGTAAGGAGAAAAGCATGAAAAGATCTTTGGCAAGGCTCTGACAAATGAATAGAGCAAGACAGTGTAAATTAAGAGATGCATCAAGGTGGAGGCTGGCGAGATGACAAAGAATGAGGCTGATTTGCGTAATCTCCTCAATGAAATTGACTTTTAAATACAATATTCAATTTGCGTGTGTCATGTTTCGGATAATAATAACAAAATAATATGCGTGGGCCATAAAAGCAAACATCAAAATGGCAAGAGCCCAGCTTAAATAGTGGAACGCAATTCCACGAAGCTTTTCCAAGGTACAAACACTCTTTTTGACGGCCTTCACTAACAAGGGCATATCAAATTAGTTCTGCTCAGGCCTTTCAGGTTTTAGAATAATAACAAGGCAAAGCTTTGAATTTCGACAAGGTAGAAGCTTTGAAACATACAAGTACTGAAAATGCAAAAACAAGCAGGGGCCTTCATGAAATGTCAGCGGCATACCGAATCCAGTTCTAAGTGTACATGTTTTGAACACCGCCTGCCACAGCGGAATGTCATTAACGTATACAGGACAAGGTCTTAATATAATCATCCATGGGAATGAGAAACAGCAGCTTATTGTTTGAATAAAAGTGCTTATAAGTTTGAAAAATGTTATTACGCCTCGATTTTTCCAAACATATTATAGATTTATAATAAATGTGTTTATGACCCTAGCAGGCCAGACAAGACCAGGTAGTTGTCTCTAGCATTATTATTAGGCCGAAACATTAAGCTCTCTCTTGAGTGAGAGGGTAATCATGAGCGTTCATACTACGGCGGCAAAAATCAATGCATCTCTCCGCCAGGCCTCATTAAGGCTAATAGATTGCCTCCTTTGTGATGATGGACCTGTTGCTAGGCTGTCACCAATGAAACACAGGTGCGGTGTGGCTGAGCACTGCGAGAACAGTTAGCGTTGTAATCAGAGTGTTTACACCAACTTGTCGGAGAAAGAGTGGACTCATTCTCCAAACGACAGCTTGGGCACAGGCAAGAAAAACAGCCTGAGATAGAGCAGAGACCAGCACCAGACCCAAAATCACTCTTATTTCGCCCATCAAACAACGACAGAGAATTATACAAAAGAGTGAGACAGGCTAGTCAAACAAAAAGAGGACAAATGAAATGGGAGGAAGCACAGTCATAAAATCCAGGAAGGTAGTGACAGATATTAAAACAGCACAGCTATCCTGGAAGGTAATATGGCAAGATTAGTGCGAGAGGAAAACAAGGTTGGAGGGAGAGGTGCGGAGCCAGCAAGTTTAATTCGCCAGCCTGTAAGACACTAGTGCTGACCAGCTGTGCAACAAAAAGGTACTGTGTTCCAACAGAAACCTAACACTGCGTTTTCTTTTTCAATGCAGACAGATAGCAATCTCTCTCCTTCTGTCTCTTCCACTGATTTTTTTTAAACACACATATTAAAGGGATAATTCACCCAAAAATGAAAATTCTGTCATCATATACTCACCATAATTTATTTTTATGTTTTTGTCAAACCTTTATGACTTTCTTTCCTCCATGAAACACAACTGAAAATGTTCGGCAGAATGTTAAGTCTCAGTCACCATTTACTTTCATTGTACGGAAAAAAGATGCAGTGAAAAAGAATGGAGACTGAGACTATGAGTCCTTAACATTCAGCCTAACATTTCCTTGGAAGGAAGGTCAGGAACAACACGAGGGTCAGTAAATTACAGATGTTTTGTTTTTGTTTGTTTGTTTGTTTTGGGGGGGGGTGAACTATCCATTTAAACAAAGATATGAAATACTGCTCTATTTCTTTTTCTTAATAGCTCTCCTGGACAGATAAAACAGTGACAACTCGGACACCATGCATACAGCTTGTTTAAATGTTGGATACTTACGGTCACTATCTGTTGCTCTGGAAGTGTAACTTTTCCGCCATCAGTCTTAAGCTCACTTAGACAAGAGGGATTTCAAGCATGCTTCCGCACTCGAGCAATGACGAAAAGGCTGGAGAAGTCATATTTCAGTGGAGATTTCTGGAAGGAACTTCGCCACTTTGCCGGTCTTTATGTCCCTGAGCTTTTGAAATTAACAAACTGTTCTCTGAAGATGTGCTCGTGAACGTTTAGGAGAGAAATTGCTTTATCGCTTTTGGTGACACCAACAAATCAGTTGGCTCGCCCTCAACAGTGTTCCGTGGCACAGGAACACACGCTTGCGGACAGATATGACAACGGGCAATTTTACCGTGTCTATTCTTTTTAAAAGAATAACACAGCCATTATCCAAACAGAAAGGCATGTGTCGTCATACTGATTTGCAAGTGTCTTCTGTTTGTCTGAAAGAATTAAATGAAATCCCATGCCTCTCGGAGGCTATCAAAACACATATACCTTCAGAATACATTGATCAAAATCACTCATGCTTAATTTGAATATAATGGAGAGCCTCTTCTGGATGAGGGAAGCTTAATTATAGCTCTCTCCTGTGAACTGTTCGTACATTGACAGGCTTAATGCGAGGCTACTCTTACAAGCAATCTTCCCTGTCCAGGTTCTTGCCACCAATCATCCATACACTACAATTTGACTCCCTTAATATACGGCCCCTCACATAGGTGGGAATATAAATAAGGACTCCCTCCTTAGATGCACATCCAACTCTCTTAGTGTTTTTTTTTTTTCTTCTGATGAAACTTCAGTTTCATCACAGTTTAATGTGACGGATCACTGTGGAACTTCACACACTGTTTCACAGGGTTCAGAGAAGTTTGATCACATTGGCAAATTAATGGTTTATAATGCAAAGACAATATTTTGCACTCACTTAACTTCTACATGTCAATTTTGCTTTAAAAATGAAATCAATTTTTTGTAACAAAAATTGAACCAAAAGGTATTTCTAAATTCAAATTACACTTAAAATGAAACACAAATATGATCAATATAACATACTGAATATACCCACCTCCTTTACCTTCTCCAAATTCTTCCATCGGCCTCTTTTGCAGTGACTTAAAAATCACTACGACAACAGGTGAAGAAAATTATTCATACAAATTGATCTTAAATACGATTGTAAATATACACATAATAATAATAAAAAAATAAACAATGACCTCTAGAAGGTTTCATAAAATGGCTACAACAGTGATTGTCAGGGACATAATGTGATGTTCCACTATATTTTCAATGTTTGGACTTGAACTTTATTACCACTTTCTGGTGGAATCTCCAAACTGCAAATGCAGGAACTGAATTTAGACTTTGTGCTGAAAACAGACTTGGTTTGAAACGGCCTATTACTCAGGAAATTAGCAGTTTGCACTTTGTGCCACTTCATTAACATGCAATACACCCACAGTTTGTGCACATACACCCACAGACAGCGCAAACACTCCCACCCACGCCCACTTGCGCTTTGCGCTCGCCCGAAAACTGTGCTTAGAATTAGTGCTCTCAAGTAAATTATATAAGACGTTGCACCAAGCCTAACACAATCATGAAAATAGAGCCCGATGTTGGCTTGTCAAGAAACTGCTTCAGTGATTTAGACGTATGCAAAAAAGAAGTCCAAGACTAAAAGAGAGTTGATAAATGTGATTTGTTGCAGCTATCGTACACTAACATGGCACTGTTGTAAAAAAACACACATTGTGTACATGCTTCATAAACATTGAGCTGTGGTACTCATGCAAAAGATAGAAGTTTAATTCTCGGCTATGTCATGTCCTGACTTTCCAAAATCACACTGTGACGTCACAGAGCACAGGTTGAATCTTAATAACATTTATGCTTTGGAGTTGAAAAAGTATCTGTGAAAATACCCTAGACTTCTGTCAAACATTTAACATAGTGTCTATTAATGCAACCTAAAATATTATTTCACTTGTACAAATTGAAAAATGAAAATCCAACAGATAAAAACAGACTTTACATGAAATTCAGTGTATATTTTAAAGTGAAAAGCGACTGTGCCGGCGGTCATAATAATCCATAACTGTACTGCGCATTCATCATTCATGATTCACCTAATCAATATCAGTACAGAATTACACACACTGGCAGTGAGATGATAACTGTTTATCTTATTATACACACAGAAGTGTTTGCGTTCATGTTGTGTTTTGTGAGGACAGCTTCATTCTTCCAATTGTGCTAACTGTCACACCAAAATTTTCTATTTCTGTCATTTTGTTTTCTTTTAATTTCTTTTTCTCAAGAAAGGATAAAGCTTCTTAAAGGATTTTTGTCTGGCCATTCCGCAAAAGAGAAGTGATAGTGAAGATAAAAAAATAAAAAAATGCATTATCGTAAATTCATTACAGAGGCCCGGCAGTATTTATAAACATGGCGAGATGTTGTTTAAAATATCTGACTTAAAAGATTACAGATATAAACTTTTTTCAGCGGGAAACGAGTGGCGAAATGTGCTGTGTTTACACGGGTGGAGGAAAGGTACACATGCGTCTCCTCGGAGCCTTGAGTTGCACGTAAAAAAAATTCAATAAACATTCAATAAAATAAACAAGGGGTGCTTGTGCACGGTTGAATGACAAAGAGCCTTCCTTCTGGGGCGGGAGGGGTGGCGTTGAGGAAGGAACGCAGAACGGAGTGAGAGGGACCAGGACACATAAACTACTTTCTCCCGCCCTGGGGTGCTGTTAGAAGAAGCAGTCCAGAATGAGTTTCAATGCTGTTTGGAATCTGGAGAGAGGGAGCGGGAGAGAGGAGGGTGGGAGAAAGAAAGGTATAATGTTACAACACTAATAAGAAATGCCTAAAGGGCACTAAAGGGCCTTTTGGCCCTGAAACTAAAGGATGCATACAAAAGCATTTCTTCAGGGTAGGAAGAAGGGAGGAACACGAATCACATTCAATTAAGGAGAGGTTATAGTTAGGATGGAGAGAGAAGGACCGAGTATTGCAGGTACATGCCTAAGCTCGGTATGCATGTGTGTGTTTGTATTTGTCTGGCATGTTTGTTGTTTTTGGTCTCTAAAAGAGAGCGCCGTGAAGCCGTTGCTTTGGGCAAAATTACTTCCTGATCACCACTTCCACACATAATGGCTGCCTCTATCCTGACAATGACAGTCCATGCCAAGACCACCTGCCGAGCAGCAGCATGCAGTCACAAATCTAATATCAGTGAATTATAACAGCCCTTAATCAAACACAACCAGTTGTAATCACTATGAACGCAAGTACAGATTTCACACTAAGCACGAATCACAGCTGGCAAAGCCAGAGTATAAAAACTTGGTCAGAAAAGCCAAGCACATCAACTTTAGGTTTTTGCTGCACCTTTATGCTAGGGTAATTGACATGAAATACCCTTGCAGGATGTCAACAGGGAAGTGGGCATCCTGCGGTGTGACATGCTCTACTTCATCTAGGGCTGCACAATTGATCAAGAAAAAAGAAAAATTCTAATTACAATTGCTGCCACAATAGACTTCTCGTGAAAAGTGTCAGTTACAGAATTCCCTTTAGGTCTACGTCTGTCACATCTATACTTTGCATTTACAACATTGTGAATACAACATTGTGTTTTGTTTTATTTTTGCAGTGTTGATCACTGTAACCAATCACACACATATCCATGGTGCGCATGAATGCAATGGATGCAAATCAGAGTGTTTAGATTCTATAGGCAGGCCCAGATGGAATCTGATTACTTTATTTATTCATTTATTTATTTGCATTTTCTGCATTGATTTTGTTGGAAAATCTGCAGAATGGATTTAAATATGGTAAAATGTGTTAAACTGATTTCAGAGTACTCGTCTCATGGCTGCTGAAAGTACTATCAAATTAGCTAAAATATTTAATAAATAAACACACAAGGGACAGGAAATGTGTGGAAATTTCTGAATGACGTGTGTCCCTGCAGAAATCTGCAGAGTTTTCTGTGGAATTCTGAGCGCACAGATTCTGTATGGCTATCAGTAATTCCTAAAGAGTGAGTTCAGTGCAGTTTGATATCATGTTTTATGTCATGCATGGATGTGTAGTCTAAAAGAACATGGCACGCAGTTGTCCTAAACAAAATATTTTTAAAGTAAATTCTATTCATCAAAATTAATAATCGGGATTACAATATCAAGGAAAATAATTGTCAACTTTTTTTTTTTTTTTAATAATCAAGCAGCCTTAACTTTATAGTTTTTATTACCTCATTAAATGAGACTCAGACTTAAGTATTTGTATGTTTAAAAATGTATTTGTAGCACTGCGTGACCATTCAAAATGAACAAATATAGGCAAAAATATTCTCAAAAATGTGTATATTTCAGGGTTTTTCTAAGTTCAATATAAATTACAAATTCATATAAACGTTCACATAAAATCTTGACGCTGACATAAAAAGAAAAAAAATCTCATGGACATGTTGTGTCAATTACCAACTTACAAAGAAAATTTTAAGCAGAATGGTTCTATTTGCCACCTATATTCAGCATTATATACAAAGTACATAAAGCAGAGTTATGTTTGAAGACTCATGATGAAATATTAAGCAGAATTACTGGTTTATAGCAGTCCTGATTTGCAGTCATGGCTTCGACAAACAGCCTGGAAAATGACCAAGACATACAGATCATAGCATAAGGCTCGGTGAAAGACAGCGAGATGATGAGCAAAGCTGGAAAAGAATAGGAAGGGAAAAAAGACAGGTTGTACTATGAAAGCACACCCAGCTTTTCACTGTTTAATGTCTCACTGACATTTCTGCTGCAAGCCAGCCAGGTCCCCAATCAGTTCTTTTTTTCTTCTATTTCTTCTACCAGCCAAATGGGGACATACTGAACAGGAAGGAGAGAAAAAGAGCGAGAAAGTGACGGCAGCAGGAGAGGAGACAAAGTCAGAAGAGGTCCAGAACAAAGCATAACTCTGTTCTGTCCATAACTCAAGCAAGGTTTGATGACCCAGACAAGTCAGAGGTCAGGGTTCAGCAGGGGGGCAGGGAAACATGTAGCTGTAGCTATGGCTGGATTAGATTTCACTGCAGCCTGGATTCTTTTTTTCATTCTGTGAAGGTTACAGTCAGCTTTTTGTAAAGTGCCTCGGAGAGAGCACCATCATACTTGTGCTGCGTGCTTCACAGATATGCCCCAAAAATGCCCAACAGATGCAGAAAAAAGTCCTTAAAGTATAAGGTGTTAGACATAATTAAAATTCATGCACCACAACTGTACAAATATTAGATTAACTTGATCGTATGTCTCTTGTCAGTGCAACAGCTTTTGAAAATGTATTCTCCAACAACAACAGTAATACCGAAGGAGGTTTTAATGACAACAATCATGTGCTAATTAGGAAACCAAATGACCCTCCAATTACAAGCACCATCTAGTGTTATTCTGGTGTGAGGTGTGAAAGATTTATTACATGTATATGAGAAAATTAACTTGCAGTTCAACTGTTTTTTGGAAACACCCCAAAGTAAACAACAGACATATAATTTGGCTGCTTAACTTTATTTTCACAGCATGTGTCTACCTTGCTCGAGCTGTTTACATATCTGTCACAAGCTGTACCTGGAGCTGCCAGGGGTCCACACAACTCCACACACACACACACACACACACTTTACCTTCACTCTTTCTTTCCTAACATATATGAGCACACATACACAGCCCATCTCGCCCTCCCTTCAGCCCTTTTCAGGGCTGCAAACATTTTAAATAACTCGGTCAGCTCTAAAACAAATAGAGGTAGAATTGCTACCCCATGTCACATCTGTGTTTTGTTACTGGTGACAGGAAAACGAAGGGGAAAAGGTGACCACTTTTGAAAGGCTGCCACTTTACAGAGACGTTTTCAAAAACACCATTGACCAGGCACACAATTAGAGCCAATATGCAATGTCGGCAATGCCATTTTCCCTATAAATAAAAAAATCTTGGTTGGGTCCTTCTGGCCTGGAAATGCACCAGACTGCCCTGAATGTTGCCCAGAACCATTCTGTATTCACAGTTAAAGCTATGGCATTCAAAGGACATAGAAATGCATGAACAAAACATTATTTGTGGGACTTTGTTGAGGAGAGTGCAGGCAAGCCATGAACTTGTTTTGCACAACCTTATTGATTTATTTTTAATTTTTTTGAAAATGATAGCATGCTGGCCGTGGTTGATTAAACAACTATCATCACTAGGCAAGAGTGGCAAGGTTGTGCAAGGGCCCAGTGTGTGTGCGAGTATAAAGCATGCACTCTGACACTATGAATCATTGGCCAGATGTAGTGTGGGGTTACACACCCGGCTGGGACTATTAGAATGAGCTAGGCTCGACCCAGCTGACTCCTATCTGCTGAACCACGAGAGAGCTTCTGGACAGGCTAGCAATATTCTAAAAAGCCTTATTTTAACATGGTGGAAAAACACTTTTTCCTTCTGCCCATGCACAAGAAGATGTTGTGAAAAAGCAAATTTTTTGGTAATGTTTTAGTTGCTTTGGTCGAGATGATAAATGGGAATTGTGACGTTTTAATCTTTCGACGTCCACGCTGCATGTTGCACTGACAAGGGAATGTAAACATTTAGATAAAACTGTTCTCTTAAAAACCACCCTACAACTCAGGGAACCTAAATAATAGTTCTTAAATAAACATTAAACCCCTACTTGTGAATGCTTCACCTGTGCAAATAATGACTGCCATTGCTCTGGAACTTTCATATAGCACCACCTAGTGGTACAACGGATTCTCTCAAGTGCATTTCCTCATTAAAAAAGGATGGTTATCACATCATAACAATATCTTTTTTACATGTTTTGTTTTAATATTGTCTAAATCTCTGAGTGTCAAATATTTAACAGTGAAAGTCTTCTTCTTCCTGGCACAACTCCCGGATTTCTTGCTCGATTCGGAAGCGCTGTCAAAACTAAAGGCAACAACAACTGTTTGTCGTCGCTACAGCCCCTGGAAGCATCACTACTTGCTGTGAACAGGCATCTGGCTATTGTTTAGCACGGCTGCTTCGCTAATCCCAAACTGTTGACATCCGGCATATCATTCACAATTTGGAAAGATAGCAGGGATTACAGGCTGTTAGAACACAGTGTACCTTTCCAAATCTCAGGCCATCTTCCAACAATGCTTTTGTTGATAGGATGCAAGATGTTCTGTTTTTTCTAGGGTTGAAAACCAGACCCGCAATCATTATTGATTTTATTAGGGTAATGCCTGATTTATTTTTTAAGGTATAGAAAGCCCTGAGTGGGGCAAAGAGGGGGTGGGGTACACCCTTCAAACCTTTCCCCCTCCTTTTTTTCTCAATAACCCTTATCGTCTAGGGCTAGAGGGACTTGCTAGGCTATAGCCACCTGCAAATTACAACTTAGTACTTGAAGAGTTAAGAATGTGTTTCTTTCAGGCTATTGTTGGAGTGCGCGGGTCAGGGGGTGGGGCGAACAGATTCTGGTAAGAGCCTTTAATCCACAGGCTGTCAGGCCCAAACCCTGCTTGACGCCCTATTGAAGTTTAACAGAACAAAACATTGGGCCCCTCGCTAAGCTCCTGCCTAGGCCCCATTCACAGCGACAGGAGAGCAAATTCTTCAGTTGCAAAGAGCCCTTTTCTTAAAGGGGAACACACAAACTTCACAACAATGCAACACAGAGGAGGAACATATTAATGGCCAATCACTGTCGAGACATTTTTTTTGGGGGGGGGGTATGACATTTGTCATCCATAAATGTTTTACTGCTTTTTAAAACACAATTCCACCATAAAACATTGAAACAGCAACACATATATTACAGTTATTTATATACATATATATATATGAAAATGTACCATCAAAGCTCTTCTACTCAAATTATTAATCATCTTAATTTTAAACAGATCTCACTAAAATACTGAAATAACACATATTTCAAATTTTATACCATTTGAAGTAATCCAAACGACTGTAGGTGGAATTTAGAAAATGTGCAAAACTTTTCAATATTAGTGTCTGCAAATAGGCAAAAATAAATAAATGGAAGATATGTTTTCCTTGTGCCATTTACATTTTTTTTTTTTTTTTTTTTTTAAGAAAATTAATACTTTTTTACTCTAAGTTTAGTCATACATTTCAGTTGGTAATCTGCAAAGTAAAAATTTTACTTTGAAAATAAATATTTTTGCAAATATGCTCTTTAACATTACAGGACTGAATACAGCTGTGAACGCAGTACATTTTAGAACATTTGGCCTAACTCAGACAATGGGGAATCAGAAATGGAAGTACCAAATGTACAACAAAATATTACATGTTTTATTACGTTGTGATTAGTGAGGATTATTTTACCCTCTTATGGAGAGAGCAATAATTTGATGAAAATGAATTTAATGCTTAGACTTTGACTAATTAAACCCCTCTGGAAATTTTTTGAAGGTTAACTATGTATAGTTGTGTTCAAATTAGACTCAGTTGTGCCAAGTAGGTTCATGCCCTGTTTATTTCACTCAGTCTGCAAACATTAAATTACATGAAACTGCCTTTGAAAACAAATAAAGAAAGAAACAAAATAGATAACTGCACTCTATGTGAAATTATATGGTATTCTTTCTAATGATTTTCATTTAACTGAAAATCTGGTGCACTATTTTCAGAACTCTGCGGTTGATGCAAGGTAAAGGTGGCCTGTAAGGATGCATATGCATATTAGGCCAACCTTGCATTTATCACAGAGCCACTGACCAACCACATCTCTGATGCTGTAGGTTAAGAGATCAATATTCATACATGTATTCAAATGCACAGACATGACCGAAACCAAACCCCGCTACCACCTATTACCCCTTTAATTACAAAAATGGTGCTGCAGTATTAAAGGTTTGTTTAGATAAAGATCTGGTGAGGTTAGCACTAGATTATTCTTATGGAGCAAAATAAAATATTAAACAGAGGACCAGCAGGAATATGGTAATATTTAGGTTCCATCTACACCTTAGAATCTATACTCAAGCTTATAGTTTAGGAGCAATAAATCGGATCTGTTTTGTAACTTTTGTAAGAATTATGATGTTTTTTTAATGCAATATGTGTACGTTTTTCATAAGTAAATGGGTATAGTCAGGGACTTAAAATTACTGATTTATAATAATAATAATATTAATAATAATAATAATGCAAATATAATACAAATTCACATATTACTACACAATATAATTTACAGTATATCTACAAAATTATAAGATAATTATAATACGGTACTAAATTAAAATTGTTTTAAAAAAAACTGTTGTTTGTGGTCGTTTTAAGATCGATTCACCAGGCCATAAAAATGCGTTCTTGCGGCACCACATTACTAAAAATAGTAGTTCAGATTCACTGTAATGATCAGGGCTATTCATAATATATTTTAGTGGGATTACCTGTACATCAAATAAGCCTGACTATAAAATGATAAAGTAAGAACTTTAATCCTCTATCACAATTATTTGCATGTTTAGAATGATCACATTAAGGGAAATTAAATAATTATAATAATACAAATAATCACAGGCCATCCGACAGACTCAAAGAGTTTCCTCTATATTTTTCTCATGCTTTTGTATTTTGTATTTAACTTTGAAAAAGCTTTGTGAAGAAAAGTTGGGCAGCTGCTCTTCTGATCGAACAGGTCCATTTAGTAAATTAATTACCTCAAAACCTAAAAAAGAGCAATAAATTCAAACAGTAGCCTATATGGAAAGATACTTTTGTAATGATGTTCACTGTTTGCTGTACAAAATTACAATTTCAAGATATCCAGAATTACCTGTACAGTCTCTGAGTTTGGGAAAGCGTAGATAAAAGAACTTTAGCAACTCAAGGAAAGTACCTGACAAAATATAGCCTATCTTGTGGTTATCAGGAAATGACTGCAAGGTGTTTCTGTATTCTTGTACAATGGCGGCCTCTAACGGTCAGTTGGATATTTCTCCTCTTTAAATTGGTACAGGACTCATTATTATGTTTTGGACGTGTTTTTTTCCGGGGGGGGGGGATCCGGGTTTTTTTTATTTTTTATTTTTTTTTTATTTCCATTTAAAACCTTCATTAAAAGTGCTGTGGTTGTTAAAAAATACTTCCACTAATGCTAATTCTGGTGCTGAAATAACTTTATAGGTCTACAAATATTGATAGGTAAACTCCTTTCTGGTTAGGGTTAGGCCATTTTTAAAATTAAATAAATAAAAATCAAACCATCAAAACCAAAACAACACTTCGATGATTAAATTAGTTGTTGACATATCAACGTAAGGATACTGTAACATTTATTGAAAGATAACTTAGGGGTAATTAAAATAAATAATTTAGGTCATACGGCTTCTGCCTGATGAAAAAAAGAAAAAAAACAAGGTTTACTCATGGTTTAGGGGAGGGGCTTTAAAGGAATATTCCGGGTTCCATTCAAGTTACGCTCAATCAACATTTGTGGCATCATATTGATTACCAAAAAAATAAATAAAAAAATATATATATATATATATATATATTGACTCATCCCTCCTTTTCTTTTTTTTAATCCCTATTTCTCCCAATTTGGAATGCCCAATTGCCACTACTTAGTAGGTCCTCGTGGTGGCGCAGTTACTTATTTCAATCCGGGTGGCAAAGGACAAGTCTCAGTTGCCTCCGCTTCTGAGACAGTCAATCCATGCATCTTATCAGGTGGCTTGTTGTGCATGACATGGCGGAGACTCCGCATGTGGAGGCTCATGCTACTCTCCGTGATCCACGCACAACTTACCACGTGCCCCACTGAGAGCGAGAACCACTAATCGCGACCACGAGGAAGTTACCCCATGTGACTCTACCCTCCTTAGCAACCAAGCCAATTTGGTTGCTTAGGAGACCTGGCTGGAGTCACTCAGTACACCCTGGATTCGAACTTGTGACACCAGGGGTGGTAATCAGCGTCAATACTCGCTGAGCTACCCAGGACCCCGTCCCTCCTTTTCTTAAAAAAAAAAAGGAAAAAATCTGTGTTACAATGAGGCACTTACAATAAAAGTGAAAGGGGCCAATGCGTAGCATACACGTTAAAATACTAACTGTTTCAAAGGTTTATCCATAACAAAACATAAACAATATGCATGTAAACATGATTTTAATGTGATAAAATTGCTTACTAAACTTTTCTGTGTAAAGTTATTACCAATTTTACAACTTCGTTGCCATGACGATGCAATATCAACAAACTCTAAAACGACTGTAAAAATTACGATTTAAACAACTTTACAGCTCAAATAATACATGAGTTTTAACAGAAGAATTAATTTAAGTGCTTTTATAAAATTATAAGCTCCACATTTCTGCCTTAAAACCCTCCAAAAATTGGCCCCATTGACTTCCAATCTCGATTTTTGCTCCATTTTTGTGGTAATCAACATTATGTCATGAATGCTGTTGATTGAGTTTAACTTGTATTGAATCCGGAACGTTCCTTACAAACCAAAAGAGTCCAGCTAATGGGATGAAGGCATTAGCTGCATATCATGAATAACCAGCAGATAGAGCCATTTACCATATATAGGCACATAGCAAGTCAATTGATTTTCTTTTTTTTTTTTTTTTTTTTTTTTTTTTAGCGTAAACTGCCCACCTTACTCAAAGGAGTACAGTGCAAAATGCACAAACAGCACAATTATTTGCCTGTTTCATAACAAGATGTTGCTTTAAATGTGTACTAACCTGCTTAAAACGTTCACCACATATTGTCTTGGACATCATGAGTGTCTCCTGTGTGTTTGGAGAAAAAAAAAAATCTAACATGTTAGCATTTACTTGATCTCTCCCAATGTACCTAATTGCATAATTTTGCTTTAACCCTCAGAGACCTATGCATTGACATAGATTATATTTTATTATTATTTTTATTTTTATTTTGTCTCTTTGAAAATGTTTTTAGGAAGCCACTGATTATAAAAATCTTTATTTTTAGCATATTTTGATTTAGGGTGAATTTTGTGATTTTAGAAAGCTGTGACATTCAATATGCAATTGTTTTCCAACCAAAACTGTTGTTGTGATGCAGTTATGAGTGTCAGCTACTGTTATTTGCAGTTTCCTTTTATTGTTTTTAACAGGGGCGTAGCAGTCATTTTACAAGGACACAGCAGTCAGTAGGTGGCTCACACAGACTAGGATTGCGCCAATACCAAAATGTTGGCTTCTGTACGATTCCAGCCCTGGTACCTCGGTATCAATACTAACTCAATACTCGATAGGCAACAAATAAAAAAAAAAAAAATTTTTTTTTTTTTTTTTTTTTTATTTATTTTTTTTTTAAATTACACAGAAAATTATTGACAAAAAGAACTGCATAAAGTCTTATAGATACAAATTATGCCTTTTCTGGATTCCATGTTAAATGTTTTAATTAAATGTTATGATCAAATTGTGTTTAATCAAATACATACTGTACAGCTTTAATCAAATGAAAATATAATACTTTTCAACTATATATATATATATACACACACACATACATACACACACACACACACACACACACACACACACACACACACACACACACACACACACACACAACCGGTCAAAAGTTTTGAAACACATACTCATTCTTTATTATACTTTTTTTTTTTTCTTTTTTTCCCCCCCATTTTAGAATAATAGTAAAGTCATTAAACTATGGAATAACATAAATGGAACTATGTGAATTATGTTGTGACTAAACAAATTCCAAAATAAATCAAAACTGTGTTATATTTTAGCATCTTCAAAGTAGTCACCCTTTGCCTAGAATTTGCAGACATGTACTCTTGACATTTTCTCAACCAACTTCTTGAGGTATCACCCTGGGATGCTTTTTAAACAGTATTGAAGTTCCCATCTATGTTGGGCACTTATTGGCTACTTTTCTTTATTATTTGGTCCAAGTCATCAATTTCAAAAACATTTTTTTTTTTTTTAATAACATTTTTGTTTTATAATGAAATAAATTAATATGGTGGCACAATTATATTTTTGTCTACAAAACTAATTTCAAACATTTAAGCATTCGCCTTCAGATCAAAAGATTTTTAAGATCATGAGAAACATTTCAGTCAAGTGTTTCAAAAGTTTTGACCGGTAGTGTATATATAATTTTTGGTAAAAAAAATAAATAAATAAAATAAATAAATAAATAAATAGAAATTTAAAAAAAAAAACACAACAGAGCTTTACAGTATTAATGAAATAAAAACAATCTGCCATGGCTGAGTCACAACATGTTGATATTCAGTACATTATGTGATATTGCTTACAGATGATAATACTAATAATATAACCATTTTATATTATGTTATTGTTACTATAAGTATTATTGCGACTGCTTTGAATTACACTTTTATACAGCATTAATATTTTTCTGTCGTAATGTCTTCCATTTCACGCACTCATTTGAGATGGACTTTTATTTTGAAGTATTTTTTAGTTCTTCCTGTTTGTGAAGGGTTCGTTATATCAAGCTTCCTGCGACTCGGGAGCTGAAATATCCGAGCGGCAATGGAGAAAGAGTTCATTTGAGAGTTTATTCATTAAAGACACTGATCTGTGGCTACTTTTGGACACACTGCATGAAAATCAAGCATTAGTACTGTGTATTGGGGGGGATGGCAGGGCAGAGATTCCCCTTTAATACTGTGGCACGCAGCGCATGTATATTATTTCATTAAATGACATCCTTCTGCTGTTTAATGATCACGCTTGGCCATTTAGAGGCTTTATCATTATTATTTTCAAATGGTCTTTGATTTCATCTCCAAACTCTACATTGCATTATATTTAACTAATGGCAGCATACTTTAATATAATACGGAAATTAATAATATGATGATAATATTTTAAAATTTTTTTGGTATCGCGATATATTGTTAGTACCGGTATACCGCACAACACTAGCACAGACCCAACACTTACAGTGCAGTGTTAATATATTACAGTATATATCAATATACAAGTATGATATAAGTATTATATTAATATATACATATTATTTACTTGTAATATTTGTAGTGTTTTAAAGATTAAAATATTGCAAAATAATTGCAAAATTAGCTGCAAAAATAAAGGGCATCTTGTGGAGCACTTGCTTCTGTTTCACATATGAAAATAAAAGACTGACCACAATCTGGTCCTTGAATAAATTATTTAATCAATTACAATAATGGCAATTGTGCATGTGCACTATTTTTTTTTTTTTTTTTTTTTTTTATCCAAGTGGCTGCATTGTTTTGACTCACTACATTCACCAAAATTCATTCAGACCCATTTAATGATTCAGTGACCATTTCTGTTGTCAGAAGGTGGTGACAAACGAGTTTCTTGTGTGAAATTAGTCACTGAATCGATCAAAAGAAAATTTTAATCCTTTAAAATGTGTATGTCTACAGACCTAAGAGGCTTTAGTAGAGGTTTTAAGTAGTGGTCGACCGATATGGGTTTTTAAATGGCCGATGCCGATATCCAGAGAGCAGGGTGGCCGATAGGCCGAAACACCATGCCGATATATCACACAATTTAATATAGTAAATAACAAATATAAAATTGTGTATATATATATATATATATATATATATATATATATATATATATATATATATATATACACATTTTATATATACAAATATACATTTTCTCAAAAAATACAGAACCAAACCAATTGTACGTACAGTGCATAGTGAATAAGACATTTACTTATTACACACGTGAAGCGCTTTTAATTTGGGCTGCATCCGTAAACGTAGGTGGCAGACTAGCTACCTTTCTGCCTAATCAGTTAATGGCTGTTTTGAATGAATGGAACTCTTAAGGAAACTGGTCTCCGAATAGTTTAAAAAGCACCTTATTTTCATCCTACCTCCATTTACAGCCTATGGAGGCAGTATTTTCCTGTTTTCGGACGCAGCCTTGAAGTTGCATTTACACGCTCATCCAGCTTGAGCAAAAATCTCATGACAGTCTGGGGTGCGTTGTGGCGGCCTCCTCTTTGGCAATCTCCCCCCCCCCCCAGCAGGTGGCGCCCTAGGCGACCGCCTAGTTCACCTATGCCTAGAAACGGCCCTGCTCAGTCGCTTCACATGCAAGCAGGTGGTTCTCGGCACCCTCAAGAAACAAATCGGCCAAATGGGAAAATTAATCGTCTGATGCGATAATTAAAGTCAGAATATCGGCCGATTTATCGGCCTCAGCGATATATTGCTCGACCACTAGTTTTAAGCATTAAAAGAACAAAGTAAATCTATAATTTCCCTACAGTTTGTGAGCTGCTCAGCATGATTTTTATCAAAAGACAACAATAATAGTATTATAATAATTATGAGTTTCAGTAACATCCGTACATTTTCATGTATAAAAAAGTGTGTCTACATACATATTCACTTCAGTAAAATGCATGTGTTCTAAGAACACAGCAGATCTATGTTTTTCCCCACAGTTTGTCGAGTGCACACCAACATAGACGTAAAAGAAACAGGAGCTGATATTAAAAATAGCTTTACATATTTAACACAGATCTAGTAATCTGCTTAAACTGGCAAAAACAACTGATCAAACTTTTACCTCAAACATAATGTAAAAAGAATAACTTAATGAAGACTCATGTGCTGATATAAACTCCACTTGCTATGTGTTCTTAAAAGAAGGATTTTTTTTCTGCAGCGCATTTCACGTAATGCTGCCAATCAAGAATGATATGCAGATAAATAACTCTCATTTGTGTGTTCCTCATCTCTAGATTATTCATTTAGATCAACATCAATGCCGATAAAAACATGGATAAATGAGCATTGATGAAAGCAACTTTGTTGAAATGAACGGAGCTGTGCTGATTAGACTGACTGACTGATGGCCTATTACATAAGGGTTGTTTCGGCTCATGAAACTCACCTGTGATTGGCTGGATACTCAATCAGCAAAAAGTAACAAAATGCAAAGAATACTGTATACAAATCCACCATTTGGACTCTGTATTGGTTTAGCTTGGAAAAGTGCAGGGGACAAAAATTACCTTTTTTAAGAGTGTGGGTCCCCTTCGGCTGCTACACCCTTGGTTTTTAATAATACAAAAGGTAGGTCTATTATTTAATTACTTAATGATGTGTAATGCCTGTAATGCCCTTTCTAGGGGGAATAATTGCAAATATAATTGCAGAGACAAATATAACTCACTTAACTGCTTCATTTAAATTTTATTTAAGTGTTAATGGCAAATAACTAATCAAATTGTTTAAACTATTTCATTTTCTCCTAAGTCACTAACCTGATCTACTTTGGTGGCTCCCAGGTGCTGTGGTACAAAAGCAGCCATATATTTGCAGTCTGAGTTCTCATGACGTTGTGTTTTCGAACTTTACATCTCACCTGGCTGCCAGAAGTATAGGCCTATAGTGGTCAGAAATGGACCCGCCCACCAGTTGATTCTGACAGTAGTGATGCTGAATGGGGATATGAAAATTCATATTCAGATTTAAAAAAAATAAAAAAATAAAAATTAAATAAAAAAAATAAAAAATATTTTGGTTTAAAAAATATATTTTGCTTTGCATTATATGTATCAAATAATAATGTTAAAGTATAATTCGTGTTCAGTGTAACTGGGGTCATGATGATCACAAATAGCATCGTTCCCTGGAATCACACTTCTGAATGTGTATGTTATAATACTGGTGTTTCTATCATTTTGGCCAGTTTTTATGTCCCGGGGTTTCATTTGTATTAAAAACCAACTGATTGACACGTGTGTGTGTGTGTGTGTGTGTGTATTCAATACATTTATTTATTTATTTATTTTCTAAGGTTATATTAAATCTTTTTACCATGTCTTGTTTTTTTTGTTTTTTTTTAAGATTCTTTTCAAATGCCTATAGATTTTACTGTTTTAGCCTTGTGCCAGACCCAGATTTTCAATATTAAACTATGAAAATACAAACTATTGCAAGTTTGAAACTATGATAACCTATAGTTGTGGCATCATTGTCACAACAGCAAACAATTTTGCCCTTAATAAAAAAAAAAATTTTTTATTTTATTTTATTTTATTTTTTTACCAAGTCGACAAAAGTGTCAGTGAAGAGCATGCTTGAGATTACATTAAAACAAGTGATGTTGGAAGACAACAAAAAACAAATTATGGTAATTATCACTTGTCTAAGCAGAATATTTTTATTGGTCATCATTTCCATTTAAGTTGTAATTTTGCCAAATTATGCAAAGAGTGTGAAAACACTATTTCATTGTGTTTATTTAGGATACATAAAATGTTAGCTATAAAATTTGTCAGCGAGACAAAGAAGTTGCCAATTTAATTAAAAAGATTACAACAAATATTTTTTGACAAAAATGACATGAATCTCATGTGATGCATGCACATACACTGTTGGATGTTGTTAGAAGACAAATTCAATAAACTAGTGAAAGTGTGAAAAAACATTTTATCAAGAGTTTTCTTTGTAGTAGTCCACAGTGCAAAAAGTGCCCAAAGTTGAAGAAACACCCAGTTACTGTATATGTGTTATATACAGTATGGTACAAATGCTCTTAAATTCCTGTCCGATTCAAATCAACATCCCACTAATTCTTGCATGCATGGAAAACACATATATGTATGTTTCAGGCAAATAAATTCCGTTTATAAATTCTTTAAGACTTCTGCAATGATTAGGTTGCTTGAAATCTTAGCATAAAGATGTTTTTGAGTAACCCCATTAAAACTTAATAGTAAAAACTAAGTGTGCCTGTCAGTGAGCTATACTCTGCCTGCACAATACAAGATTTAATCAGTTTACAGATGTCCTGGAACTCCTTATGGACAACATTTCATTCAAAATCATCCATTTCTCCTTTTCCCATTTTCAGGTTCCCATTTCTTAAAGGGATAGTTCACCCAAAAATGAAAATTCTCTCATGATTTACTCACCTTACTGGCATCCCAGATGGAGTTGTCTGGAATACTTTTATGTTTCACTTATATGGATTTTGGAACTTCAAAATTATGGCACCCATTCACTTGCAATGTATGGACCTACAGAGCTGAGAAATTCTTCTAAAAATCTTAATTTGAATTCAGCAGGGATGGCATAAGGGTGAGTAAATGATGAGAGAATTTTCATTTTGGGTGAACTATTCTTTTAAGGTGACTTTAAGATTGACCGCTTCCAATGCCAGTGAGTGACAACGCAGTGAGCAGCTAAACCAACCCCCATACTGTCATACACCTACTATAAAAGTATTCCTTTGTAGATTTTCTGATGGTGCCACATGTTGATTAGAGAGGTCTACAGTACCTGCATGGCACATGAGCTGCGAATACTGAATCGTATGATTGAACAAATATGCATGCAAGTAAATTAAATCACTGTAACGTGAATGGGAATCAACCTAGGCCAAAGCTTAATTGTTCTCTGGAAATTCTTTCAGGCATTTCTTGATATGTTTACTTTGGCATTTTCCATTACCATTGAACAATACTGCTTTAATATAGATGAAACATTATGCAAGACATTATGCAGGTATCACTACCAGTCAGCAAGTGCACTTGAAAAATGTACTGGGAAAATTGTTAATGTGTTTATTTGTTGAGGTGTATTTAAGACGACAAAGACTGTTTAAAAAAATGAGCCTTAAATACTAAAAGGTGTTGCTTAAGCAAAGATGTGTCTGAACAGATATTAACATTTCTCTGGGCCCAAAATATGACAGTGAGAAAAGCGAGTTTATTTTCAAGTGGAAAATAACTTAAGGGATGTGGTTTGAAATTGCTGAAATAACACACTTCAAGCAATTCTGAGAACTGTATCTATTAAAACATTCCCACATCTTCTTTGTATTGGCAAATATTTGCTGATTTAAAATTATGGGCATGGATCTTTACCTGATATACCAGGAATCAGTTGTGCTGGAAAAAAAAAAAAAAAAAAAAATGCTTTCAGAGAGTACCCCCTTCCCTTGCAATTATTATAATTATTATTTTTACATTTTGAGTTTGTTAAACCTCAAAATTGTAATACATTGAAGTAAATTTGTCTAAATTACTTGGAGAGTGTCTTCGCAATGTTCAGGCAATACTACCAATTTTTTATTGGATTCCACTTGCTGGGTCACCCCAGAGTAATTTTTTTTAAATAATTTTTTAATAATTTTTTTAGAGAGAGAGATTATTTTATAGTTGATGTTCTCTGGGTAATTTGTTCTGCTGTAAAATGAATCTTTTCCCTAAATGCAAATATCTGGCAGAATTAAATAGGTTCTCTTCAATGATTTGCCTATTTTTGGCACTTTCCATGTTGGCTTCGATGTTCCAGTTCCTTCTGCTAAACACCAAAGGCATGCTTGACGGTAAGGATGTTTGTAGGTATAGGTGTTTGGTGTAGCTTTCAACAGTGTCTTTCCAATCTTTGTCACATGGCTTCTAGGAAATCGTGTGACTTACTTTAGGCATTTCCTTTTTCCTTCTAGCTACTCTCCTATAGGTGAATCAATTAAGTATTGAAGAGATTGTTTTCTGGGCAGTTTCTGCCATTTCAGCCAAATAACTCTGCAGCTCTGTTCGATTGGAATGACCTGATCTTAGTGCCTGGTTTGTGAAAAGTGTGAATTCTTTTTCATTTTCTGGTTTTTGATTTTATAAAAATTCTGAGGATATCTAAACACATTTATCATAATTTTTTTTTTTTTTTGAAGATTCATAGTAATTTAAATCTTTGTGTTTAAATATGCTTTGTCTTTGCAGCACACCAAAGTGAGAATAATTGATAGAAATTAATACTTTGTGAAGGCACATATGCATATGCAGTTTTCTGAACTTGCAAGACAACGCAAATCTGAGAACAATTTTATTTGATGGTAGTCGACAAACCACACAAAATGTTAAACCCACTGAACTTTGATGACTCAAGGAAACACACATGCATATCCACAATAGAAAGTTTAATATCAAGACATTCAGCATACAAAACAACCCAAAGTTCAAACCAACAACATATTGTCAGTGCAGATCAAAGGTATACAAACTTTTTTTCTCATCCTCACATGGCACAAATTAAATCAAATCATGTCAGTATAAATACAGTATCGTGTTTGTTAATAAATACATTCAAAACATAAAACAAATAAATCCTCTGTAAATAAGTTAAAATGCAAAACAAATTTTTTCATTGTTAATTTTGGTCATAAATGCATACTAAAGATCGCTTCAAGGCATAAAGGAGCCAACCACTAAAAATGCTTCACCTGAAGGATATCACACTAGTGGCTGCTTTTTCTTTTTGCTACTGTTTTTTACTGAAAATGCAAAACCTCCAATACAACACAGAAATTGTTGTGGTAAAACATTTACAGTGGGACATCCTACCCTTGATATGTATGTGTGTGTGTGTGTGTGTGTGTGTGTGTATATATATATAAATATAAATAATATATATATATTTATATATATATATACACACACACACACACACACATACATACACACACATTACAAAAATCATTACACAGTGAAATGTAAACAGGGTTGAGGGAAAAACTGCTACTGAATGACTATATGTCTTTGTAAAAAACAAAAAAAAAAACAACAAAAAAAAAAAAACAGATCCAAATCAGGAAGCTTAAATATATTTTGTCCATTATGTCACAGTTTCATGCTGAATTTTTTTTTAATTAAGTGCAGAATATTTTTCTGTTGTTTCTTCTCATGATTGCCTTTGTGGCCAAACATAACTGGAACACAGAAAGGCTTTCAAATTAACTTTTGAATGAAGATATCTCTTTAAACAACATTAATAACAAAAAATGTTTAAAAAAAGAGCTAAGCAAAGTACCATAGTATATCATCAAAAAAGGTCCAATTAACATTGTTGTAATGTCAAATGTCATTTAGCTGAGACCTAACTACTCTACCTTAAAGCTGCCATGTGATCTTCAACCACTTCAAATGTCAAAGAAATGAAAAGAAGCCTAAACAATTTCATGAAATTAAAGACAAGGCTATGCATGGACAGCCCTCGTTTAGAATAAAATTACTTTGATGTATCAGTTCACCATTATGCTAATTGATATCCAGTTTGAGGGTATATTTAATAACATTCAATTAAAAGACAAATATGCTTGTAAACCATTAAAACATGGTAAATGTCAGCAATTTCAGCAAATCTATCTATCTATCTTTCTACTTGGTAGCCACTTGGTTGCCTTGGAAAATACATTTGTACCAGAGCACCCCTGGATTAACACACCTTGATTCAAGTTGATGTAACACTGCTGCTAATTGTCATGAACAGCCAACAGTTTATAAAGGTTATAAACAGACATCACAGGATAACATAATAAATGTTAGGAGTCCATCAAATTTTGTGCTACTGCAACCTTAAAGCAAAGAAAAATTGAAAATTGTTTACTTCTTTGGTAGTGGCACTCTGACACACAAACTAATCTGAGAGGATGCTGAAACGATAGCAAACATTAAGAATTTTGAGTGGAAAATCATAAGACTGCAAATGAATAAAGCTGGGATGGTAAAGATTTTTTCTTTTCATTTTTTCTTTTGTCTTTTCCCAGTCAGCTAAGACTGGACAATGTGCTTTAAATGGAGATCGGTGCAAGTGAAAGACAGCTAGTTCACCACTGTCAGAGTCTACATCCTTTGACTGTTTGTTGTTCTATCTGAGGTACTCTTCTTCTGAGAAACTATCCAGGCTCTCATCATCACTATCCTCCAGCTCTGGTAGATCTCCCCATAGCAGCAGGTTCTGCCCTATTAAAGAGACGAGCTTCTTTTACTGAATGTGCCATATATACAGTACTGCGCAAAAGTTTTAAGCACTTTAGATGCATCACAAGAACAGTTGTCTTATGATGGTTTTTTTTATATCTTCTGCTTTAGAGAGTCAATAGGAAATATTCATTTTAGATTTCCAAGCATTCCTTTTGCAAATAGAGGGAATCCCACAACAGATGGTATGGCCACCACAGAGCCTGGATCTCAACATCATCGAGTCAGTCTGGGATTATTCACTATGAAATGACAGAAGCAATTGAGACAGCCAAAATACATAGGACTGTGGCAAGTTCTCCAAGATGCTTGAAACAACATATCTGCCAACAACCTTGAAAACTTGTGCTCAAGTGTACAGAGGAGAACTGGTGCTGTTTTAATAGCATAGGGTGCTCACACCAAATATTGATTTAGTGTTTTATGTTTACTGAACTTTGTATGAATTTATAAAAATTATTTATGGCATTTAAAAAAAAAATAATCAAAAGTGCCTAAAACTTCTGCACAGTACTGTGCATATGCGCAAATATGTGTAATTAAGCATTTAATTATAATTACAGATGAAAGGGAACATCATTAAAACAATTCTATAGTTCTAGTAGTTCAATGAAATATTTTAAAGAAATGTCTATGACCTTTCGATTTTTTTTTTTGTTTGTTTAGACGTAACACATCCAGGACTGGAAATCACAATTTAAAAATGATCTGATATTTCTAGATTTTTCATTACTGAGAACTCTGCATATATAAACTTCCGCTTCACACTTGCCTGACCTGCAAGAAAGCACCTAGCGAGTGGGAGTCAACCCTTGCATAATCAACATAGCCTATCAAGTGTTAGATCCTAAGCAAAAGCAACTAGACAAAGAGACCAAAAGCAAAATAAACATTGATGCAAGTGCACAACAATTATAGATATAAGCCTTCAAAGTTTTAACCTTATTTCACCCAAAACGAAAATTCGGGAAAAATGTACATACTTGTTCCAAAACTGTATGACTTTCTTTCTTCTGTGGAACACAAAAGAAGATAGTAGGCACAACAGGCAGTATGTTAGTGACAGTCACCCATCACTTTCATTGCACCTTTTTTCCCCTCACAATGTAGCTGAATGGTGACCAATGCTGTCAATCTACCCAACATTCATCTCTTTTGAGATTCCATGGAACAAAGAAAGTCACACAGGGCGAGTAAATAAAGACAGAATTGTCATTTTTGGGTGAACTATGCTTTTAAATGATTCTGTCAATGTGTTTATATTTGAATCTTAGTGCATACGAGCACCCAGTCCTCTGAGATCGTGCTCTCTAGCTGACTAAAAAACTGTTTGAACAAAAGAAGAGGGAAAAAGACAGTGGGTTTGTGGCAGATGGACAGGTGTCTCAAACCTGTTGCATCCAGTCTATTGATGGTGGTCACAGCCTCACTGTTGAACATCCAGAAGTGACCATTGTTGCAGGAGAGCAAGCAGGGCTTGCATGGGGCCACCACGTGATATCCCACAACATTTCCACTGAATGCGCAGAAAGATCCAGAGAGACAGACAAAAACACCAGATTCAATACGCTTTGTGAGACACAATAAAACAAAACAGCAAATGGATCAGTGGAAACAATGGACTAAGCATTTAAGCTAACGAGGCATAATAGCACAAATCTGATGCCAAACTGTAAGTCTAGATACATAAATGTGCTGCCATATAATATATTGCCATCTCTGCTATTACTAAACCTTATGATTAAACACAATAGCTGTCTCAAACTCTAGAGACTTCACGAGTTGCAAAGTAATATGTATGGAAGAGAAAATGCCACAGTCATCATAAATGAAACAGTGATCAGGTATTTACCATTTCAAACAGGCAATGTCTCTTAATTTGCATTTGCAGCTCTCAGTGGAATAGCAGCTTGCCACGAAGTCAACTGTCCTAAAATGGGGGAAAATGTTCATGTATTAACCATAAATAAACAAAATATGCATGGCCGCCTATATATATATATATATATGTGTGTGTGTGTGTGTGTGTGTGTGCTGTCTGGTGTCAGTTACAGATCACGTAAGCCTCACCTGTTTGGGGGTATGTCGGTTGAGAACAACTCAATTTCCGTATCGGCTAACAGAACAGCTTTCATTCCTCTCATACACAGCAGACTATCACAGTATATACAGTTGACTTGGGTCACACACTTGTTCTTGAAATTTGAAGTTGACATGGTAGCAAGCTGTGATCTCTTCAGTAAAGCTCCTCACAAAACGCCGGGTCCTGCTTGAATGAAACGTGAACTACTGAGTCAGCAGACTAGGAATACTTGCTGTGACAGTTAGATGTTTTATAAACATATGGACCCAACAGTACGACCTGCACCTGACTAGCCAGCTAGCTCTAGTCTATTTTTCACATGTATAACGCTTGCAGTGTCTCCATGTCTGCGTCTACCGATCACACAAAATGAAACCCCATTCAAATTAACTTTAAAAATATAAATTATTTTCTACTTCCGGTGTTTTTTCAATTAAAATACAGAATAGCCGAGTGTTCCCTGTGCTTGTTAGGAAGCTAGCCAGCTAAAAGATGAGCTAGTAATTCTTCCAAACATGCCATAAAATTATTCTGACCTGTTATTGGATATCAAATCGTCCGAGATCTAGGCGGCAGAAAAACACATTGTACGCCGATACAATATTTCCGCAGTTACAACAAGGATTCAGCTTGCTAAGCTACGTTTGTTTACGTCCGCGTCGAAGCAGATACGTACTTCCTGAAACATTTTCAAACCGCCTTGTCTCTAGCTCTGATTGGTTCACAATGATCAAATCTCACACATGATTGGTCAGTTAAGATTTCCTGTGTTGATTGGTTACAGCGCTTTTACGCAAACCACAAAACAACTAAAGTAACTAAGAAGTGTCATTGTAGCAAACAATATATGGAGAAAAAATAAGAAAGAAAAAAAAATACATGTAAAAGTATTTTTTGATTTGGTATTAGAATAAATTTGGAATGGCATACGTTAATAAAAAGTGAAATAAGGCATCACTAAAAAGGAAGGCTTTAAAAGTGGCAGTTTGCCATTTATTTAATACATTGAAGTTTTCAGCATGATCAGATAAAACAATGTTAAACCCATTGGAAAGTGTCTTTTCGTGGTTTGATAGATTCGTGTCGTGTTCGTGTGTTACAACCAACGACAGTCGAGGGGGGTTGTTCTTTATCTTCCATGAAAAGAGGCGGGGTTTGAGTTTGGGAAAATTCAGAGTAACAGTTTTGGGGAGGGGGTTGATTTTAGGTAAATGAAATTCGATTTTAGAAATGGAAATCACCTCTCAAGGTAAGTGGTTGATCGGTTTCACTGAATTGGATACAATATAGGCGCATTAGGCACACGAGATCTCCGTGAATCCTACAGATAAAATGTGGGGATCACTTTAAGTAAAGCACAGAACTATGCAGAAAGAGAGCGAGAGACAGACTGAACAGGTTTTGGCGACTCTTAAATGTCTCTGCTTTTCAGATGGAACATATCTGTTCCTATGGAACATAATATTTCATGGAAAGCACTAATCATTTCAAGTCTCCCTGTAAACATGTAAGGCATGCTCTGATTTAATGTTAAAGTGCGGTATTCCCCAAGGGCCTGCGTATTAAAAAGTGAAACAGAGATAAAAAATAGAAAAAAAGTTTTGAGGAAGTTTACTGGAAGGAACTATTTTTTAGAAACTTGATCCAGTGAACTTTCTCTGTGCCCTGTCTGTGCAGTGTGATGCTGGAAAGCCCGAGGGTGATGTTAAGAGCGTTTAAAGGCTAATCCATGCCTTCATCCTAGACTGAGAAGACTATAGCCACACACACGGATGGTGTGTCGTCGTCTGACCATTGGAGAAAAGCAGAAAGTTTTGAAGGCACTGCATCTGATAGTGCGGATCGTGTGAGAGTGAACGGTGGGATGAAACTCATCTGTTCTTTATTCACCGCATGCTGTCGGACTATCTGGACTCATTGTGCCTAGGAAGACGACGGCAACTCCAACTAATAATGCGGCGCGACTGATCATCGACAGGAGACAATAACCATTTCCATTCTAACATATTCATCCTTGGATATCTGTAGACAAAGTGCGGCGAAGAACCTTTTGTTCTACTGTGTTTCTCGCTGTAACGGGACTTGTTTCATTTAGATCGATATGACGTCTCCGGCTAAATTCAGAAAGGACAAGGAGATTATAGCCGAATATGAAACGCAAGTTAAAGGTAAGTGAAATAGGGGTTTCATTGGATGTAAATGTGCATTCTTACACAGCCACCTTTGTTTCACATTGGTTACACTGTATACGTGCGACAGCGCTACTTACTTACGGGATGAACACAATCGCATTACCGTATAGAAACGGTATTTCCTTTTTACTTTGTGAGAAACAGTTGTAGTACATCTCCACATGTGACAACGTGTCTAAAGGGAATGATAGATGCGCGATCACTCAGTGAGTCGTACTGTAGCCGTAATGATCTACCACTGATACAGGGCACTGTCATTTCGCCAATGTGTGAAGCGGTGTTGACAATAAATAACCTAACTCAACCCTTTTTTACAGACACAGACGGTAGCTTTTGAGTGCAAAACGGCGTTAATATGTAATTTGTGACACAAGTGCCGCTTTTGTGTATTGTTTTTGTCTCAGTCAACGAGGCAGGGCGTTTTCTTCTGCCCTGCATGTCTCTACGACTACTGGTGTGGTGCTGTTTAAACCTATTGATTTCTTTGAAACATGTCCTGTTGGCTGTCTAAAGCTGACATCGAGAATAATCAACACTTTGAAGACAATTTAAAGCAGTCGTTTCATAATTTATTGGCAATGTTGAGTTTTAACTGACAGAACTGCTGTGAACATGTCAAGGCAGCATTGAGCTTGAACTGGTGAATCTTCGTGACAGTTCGGTTGCGCTTATATCCTAATTAATACTATTAATACTACGCCGTGATACAGTGTGAAGTTTATTGACCTTATTCAGAGTAGCACGCACCATATTTAATTTTTGACTGGAATGAAATCGAGGCTGTGAGTGATAGAAGGAGCCTACTGGGTACAGTCGCCACAAAAAGGTTGTACTGCTGTTTAAAGGTGCACTCAGTCATTTTTTCTCAATTAAAAAAGTTTTACTCCTAATGAAATTAACTGCAATATTGAAAGAAAAAAAAAAAGTATAAAATCACAAGCACTCACATGAGATGAAGACTCATTATTAGGAACCTTATAAAAGCTGTTTTATTCTACATGGAGAGGGTCCCCTCATGGAGGCTGCCATGTTAGGATCACATGACCAGCCAAAGACTACTCGCTTCATCTCAGTTACTGCCCTGTTATTGGACACTTTCACTCGTGGATTACATTTATTATGGCTGACTGCAAGTAGCGATTTTCTACAATGGAATTTTTAACTGAAAACTATTGCGTTTGAATGATGCTACACCCATGCCAAGTCCAAGACGTCATGAACAGAATCTTACTGAGTGCACCTTTAATTTGGTATTGTTCCAAATTACACTGAAGCTGGGCTTGGGGCAGACAAAATGAATCCAGGCCTGACTAAGAACAGCAGCACAAAACAGACTGACATGAACAAACAAGACAAACTCGCACTGGACAGCACACACGAGGAGACTAAAATAGGGAGAGAAATCAAACAGGTTAACAAGCATGGCAGGTGTGACTAATGAACTAATAATAAGCAAAAAAGGAGGCGTGGTATGACGCAAGACAGAGAGACACGAGGCAAAACAGAAACAAAATAAAGCCATGTGCTCTCACAAAAATGCAGACACCCGAATGGCAACATGCGCTCATGCCAACCGACAGATAAGACGAGAGAATGCACGGCAACGCCAACAAAGCAATGCCATGCATTCTCACACTAGACAAAGCCTGAGCGTACATCGTGAGGAAAACACCACGCGATGCACACAACAGGTGACTAGACAGAACACCTGTGCGAGAGTTTGGCCACAAATAAACCCGACATCTCAGACTGAAGTAACCGAACCTCTGCACAACATGAAGAAAGATCGTGACCCAGGCGCACAGCACAACGCGAAGAGTGTCCGTGGTCGCGAGAGACAGTCATAAATGTTTGACATGAGTGCATGCCGTCAAGATGACATAAGCGCAATGCACCCACAGCAATAACAGACAGAACATGGAGCATGAATGTCCGGATCCCGACACAGACCGAAACCGAACCAGACAGGGAAGTCAGGATCCAGACACCATGCTCCGGACATGAAACAAGACCAACCGAAGATCGCACAGCAGGGAAACTACAACCGAAGCTGTGCGCTCACAAATACAGAACACAGAATATAAGACAGACACAGAACAATGATGTCAAGATCCTGCCACACAAAAACCCAGACTGACAGAGTGACAGGACCGTGACATCAGGTGTCGAAACACTGAAGAAGAAAAAAAACAACTTTCCTAAAAAAAATAGTAGACTATTGATTGTAACCAGGGTATGAAATTAGCACCTGCCATCCGCCTAATGCGGATATTTATAACAGACAGGTGACCCGTTAGACATCTCGGAGTGACAAATGACAAGAAATGCCATTAGACACAAACATGCGCATTTGAAGAAGCACACTTGATTAAAATTTGAAGAATAGATGATAGAAATTCTCTGTGTTCAAAAGTTTATTGGTGCTTATAAGCGTGTCTCGCAGAACATGCACATATGACAAGTTCCAACTATTACTTCTCTCTCAGTTATCTGGAAACAATTTTCAAGAAAAGTGTAATCTATGAGAATGCTGCATTTGATCTCAGACCATATCAGGATGCAATGACATTAGGACTACAGGTGAATTGTCATATGTGTCATAATTCAGTACAACCTCAGAAGTGGTTCTTGTCTACTCATTGGCCTCCATTTGAATGTTGCAAAATTATCATTATGATAAAAATGATAGCCTGGTATTATATGTTATATTTTATATTCTAAAATAACATTGTTAAAATTATATATGTAAGTTGGCCCTTTAAACATGCCTTTGAGCCACACTGCCTGTTGTTGAGTGTTGGGCAAATCTTTATTAACTAGAGAGGCAGTGTCTTTATCTTTGAGAGTTTTATCCCAGTAGGGGTTTGTGACATACAGTTGAAGTCAGAAGTTTACACACACCTTATCCAAATACATTTAAACTCATTTTTTCACAATTCCTGACATTTAATTGTAGAAAAATTCCCTGTCTTAGGTCAGTTAGGATCACTACTTTATTTTAAGAATGTGAAATATCAAAATAATAGTAGAGAGAATTATTTATTTCAGCTTTTATTTCTTTCATCACATTCACAGTGGGTCAGAAGTTTACATACAATTTGTTGGTATTTGGTAGCATTGCCTTTAAATTGTTTAACTTGGGTCAAACGTTTTGGGTAGCCTTCCACAAGCTTCTCACAATAAGTTGCTGGAATTTTGGCCCATTCCTCCAGACAGAACTGGTGTAACTGAGTCAGGTTTGTAGGCCTCCTTGCTCGCACACGTTTTTCAGTTCTGCCCACAAATTTTCTATCAGATTGAGGTCAGGGTTTTGTGATGGCCACTCCAATACCTTGACTTTGTTGTCCTTAAGCCATTTTGCCACAAGTTTGTATGCTTGGGGTCATTGTCCATTTGAAAGACCCAATTGCGACCGAGCTTTAACTTCATGGCTGATGTCTTGAGATGTTGCTTTAATATATCCACATAATTTTCCTTCCTCTTGATGCCATCTATTTTGTGAAGTGCACCAGTCCCTCCTGCAGCAAAGCACCCCCACAACATGATGCTGCTGCCCCCATGCTTCACGGTTGGGATGGTGTTCTTCAGCTTGCAAGCCTCACCCTTTTTCCTCCAAACATAACGATGGTCATTATGGCCAAAAAGTTACATTTTTGTTTCATCAGACCAGTGGAAATTACTCCAAAAAGTAAGATCTTTGTCCCCATGTGCACTTGCAAACTGTAGTGTGGCATTTTTATGCCGGTTTTGGAGCATTGGCTTCTTCCTTGCTGAGCAGCCTTTCAGGTTATATGTCGATATAGGACTCCTTTTACTGTGGATATAGATACTTGTCTACCTGTTTCCTCCAGCATCTTCACAAGGTCCTTTGCTGTTGTTCTGGTATTGATTTGCACTTTTCGCACCAAACTATGTTCATCTTTAGGAGACAGAATGTGTCTCCTTCCTGAGCGGTATGATGGCTATGTGGTCCCATGGTGTTTATACTTGCGTACTATTGTTTGTACAGATGAACGTGGTACCTTCAGGCATTTGGAAATTGCTCCCAAGGATGAACCAGACTTGTGTAGGTCCACAATTTTTCCGAAGTCTTGGCTGATTTCTTTTGATTTTACCATGATGTCTAGCAAAGAGGCACTTGGTTTGAAGGTAGGCCTTAAAATACATCCACAGGTACACCTCCAATTCAGTACACTGCCTATCAGAAGCTAACTGGCTAACTGTCTAAAGGCTTGACATTTTCTGGAATTTTCCAAGCAGCTTAAAGGCACAGTTAACTTGTGTATGTAAATTTCTGACCCACTGGAACTGTGAGATAGACAATTGAAAATGAAACAATCTGTCTGTAAACAATTGTTGGAAAAATTACTTGTATCATGCATAAAGTAGATGTCCTAAACGACTTGCCAAAACTATAGTTTGCTAATATTAAATCTGTGGAGTGATTCAAAAATGAGTTTTAATGACTTCAACCTAAGTGTATGTAAACTTCTGACTTCAACTGTATTAGATATTACTTGTTTAGGGTCTCTTAATGCAAATTCTGCAATGAAAATAGGGCCTGTCTCTTGAACTGGGTGAATTGTGAACCAGTATATATGGTTATTGGTTGGTTTGATATTAATGTTTTTTCCCTATGTGAATTGTAGCGTTTTTATGAATCATGCTGTTTCATCACTGACCAACTGACATGACCAGGTGTTTCTTATCTTCCCATTACAGCTCTAAAATAATGTGTTTTAGTGTTTTTTTTATCATTGTAATGTTGTCAGTATCGATAGTTGTCATACTATCTCCTGGCATAGCCTTTGTGAAGTTGCTCAACTTGCACCACAACGATTAAATCTCTTTTACAGAGGAACTGCCTTTTAAAGTGGTCTGTCTAATGAATAATGGCCTCATTCACTTCCTTGGGAAACTTTATGTCCAAGGCATTGATCTGCTGTCTGCTAGTAGAGATTGTGTTTCACATTATAATATAAATATAAATCTATAAACCTGTTATTAATTTTGCACTATTGTTCCTCCTCCAGCTCCTCTTGTCTGGATTGTTTATCATATCTTTATTGAGTAGTCATTTTCTTGCCAGTTTTTAACCCCCATCTTCCCCCACATGCATCTTCATGCCTGAGAAAGACAGTAAATAGATGCAGATTATTTTGCTCAATAATTTTGAGCTGACAGGCACTGGAAAGAAACAATAAAACATGATTTCTTCTATCTGGATTTGCATGGGCAACATGCTGAAAAATTGCCTAGATTTGGAAAGAAGCCATGCCTTGTGAAACATCTATGATTTGCCAAAATATTTTGTCATGAATTAGTGGCAGAAAGAAGAAATGGTAATTGCTGACTGATCCATTTCTGTGCTGACGCAACCAGACTTGAGGAGTAAATCTGAAACCCAAGAAGTTAGAGAGAAACAGATCAAAGCTGCGAACAGTCCTAACTGGATTATCATTGATTAACATCACCTTGATGTGAAAAATACAGTTCTTCGTTGCAACTGTGTTCCCGTTCCTAATGCCCTGCAGTTCCTGGAGTTCTCACTCAAGGAGAGTGAGCTATGATAAAAATCAAAAGCATACATCTGTGCTTCAGGCAACCAGGAATCTCAAGAATCTGTCTCCATGCTGCATGAACCCTACAAAAGCTCTTTTCAAATGTTTGTCTGATTGACTGACATGTAGAGTAAATCCTATTGGCTTCACAGTGGTCTTTAAAAGTAAAAAAAAAAAAAAAAACACACACAAGCTGAACAAATCAACACCGATATTGTACTTCTCCAGATTCTGATCTATTAATTTACCAGTCCATAATGCAGAATGTATTTTGGCTGCAATGTGGGTTCCACATTGTGCCATTTTTATCCGCCTTTTAGCTGCTCATGTGATTGCCTTCTCCATGATTATTACAGGGAGTCCACCCCCACTTTACACATTACGCATTACAAGTATTCTTCTAAAATTATTTTAGAATATATATTTATATTTGCTTTCCAGTTATGAATGATTCCTCAAAGCATATGTTTCTCCATTCAGATCTTTAAAAACAAACACAAATGAAACCAACTCACCTGATGGCACAAAGCAGGAGTCTCTCATACCTGAAAGAGCTGACAGGAAGATGGAAGACTGGGCTTGACGTCTTGAGAACTGGCAGCAAATGTACTGCTGTGCTTTTCACCACAAATGACTGGAAGGATTGTATAATGTAGCTATAATCCCCAGACATGGGGAGTGAGCCTGTCAGCAATTGAAAAGTGTCCATGCATATAAGGACTTTCTGAAGCTGTGGGAAACAAAATGATTGACTGCTCTAATTGGCACCAGTAATACAAAGAAAGGCCTGGATGATACTTTTTCCCTGTTTCAAAAATGCTATGCATCCATGCTGATGTATTTCTAACCATTGAAAAGGAAACAGAAGGTTTTTGGAGAGATTGAACATTCATATGGCATTAGCTCCTGTAATTTATGGATGCCATAAATTACAACCCCATTTCCAAAAAAGCTGGAACAGAATGAGAAATGCTAATAAAAACAAAAAGGAGTGATTTGTAAATTATATTCACCCTTTGCTATATTGAAAGCACTACAACTACACATTATATGATGTTTTACCTTGTGAATTTCATTGTTTTTTTTGAAAATGTACAGTAATTTCAAATCAGATGATTGCAACATGCTCCAAAAAAGTTGGGACAGTTGAGTGTTTACCACTGTGAAACATCAACATTTCTTCTAAAACACTTATTAAGCATTTGGGCACTGAAGACACAAGTTTGTTAAGTTTAGAAAGTTAAATTTTCCCCCATTCACAATTGTATGGGGTCTTCATTGCTGTATTGTGTGCTTCATAATGCGCCACACATTCTCAATTGGAGACAGGTTAGGACTGCAGGCAGGCCAATCCAGCACCTGCACTCTCTGCTTACACAGTCATGCACTTGTAATCCGGGCAGTATGTGGTTTGAAGTTGTCCTGCTGGAAAATGCAGAGATGTACCTGGAAAAGACGGTGCTGGGGTGGCAGTATATGTTGCTCCAAAATTTGTACATATGTGTCTGCATTAAAGGTAACCTCACAGATGTGCGAATTACCCATGCCATGGGCACTGACACACCCCTGGCCCATACAGACACTGGCTTTTGGACCTGATGCTGATAACAGCTTGGATGGTCCTTTTCCTCTTTGGCCTGGAGTTTTTGAAAAACACAACGGCTGTGTTTTTCAACAACTATTTGAAATGTGGACTTATCAGACCAAAAAACACGGTTCGTATGTTCTACTTTCCATCTAAGATGAGACTAAGCCCAGAGAAGTCAGCAGCGCTTTTGGACAGTGTTGATGTATGGCTTCTGCTTTGCATAGTAAAGTGGATGCAGCTGCGAGTAGTGTTGACTAACAAAGGTTTACTGAAGTATTCCTGAGCCCATGTCATGATATCCATTACAGATGAATTACATTTTTTAAGACAGTGATGTCTGAGGGATCGGAGATCACGGACATTCAGAAGTGGTTTTCGATTCCTTGAAACTTTTTTTTTTTTTTTCTCCCCAATTTGACATGCCCAGTTCCCAATGTGCTCTAGGTCCTCGTGGTGGTGTCGTGACTCACCTCAATCTGGGTGGCGGAGGACGAATCTGAGTTGCCTCCATGTCTGAGACAGTCAATCCGCACATCTTACCGCGGAGACCTAGCGCATGTGGAGGCTTCACGCTGTTCTCCACGGCATCCACGCACAACTCACCACGCACCCCACCGAGAACCACATTATAGCGACCGCAAGGAGATTAACCCAACGTGACTTTACCCACCCTAGCAACCGGGCCAATTGGTTGCTTAGGAAGCCTGACTGGAGTCACTCAGCACGACCTGGATTTAAACTTGTGACTCCAGGTGTGGTAGTCAGCGTCTTTACTTGCTGAGCTACCCAGGCCCAGCGAATCTTTTAACTATATTGTGCACTGTAGCGGGTGAAATGCCAAAAGTCCTTAAAATTTGTCTTTGGGGAACATTGTTTTCAAAGTGCTGGATTATTTGCTGAAGCATCTGTTGGCAAATTGACAACTTTTGAATGATCCTTGCTCTTGAAAGACTAGGCTGTTTTTGGAGACTCCTTATATACTATGACACGATTGCTTCACCTGTTGAACATCTCCTGTTTCACATCACCTTGTTATTTCAACTCGTCAAAATGTTATTAATCTTAAATTGCCCCTGTCTCAACGTTTTTGGAGCATGTTGCAATCATCTGATTTGAAATTACTGTACATTTAAAAAAATGAAATTCACAAGGTAAAACATCATATAATGTGTAGTCGTAGTGCTTTCAGTATAGTAAAGGGTGAATATAATTTTCAAATCACTCCTTTTTGTTTTTATTAGCATTTTTCATACTGTACCAATTTTTTGGAATTGGGATTGTACAGATAATAAATTAAAGAGAAGCTGCAAAGTGCAAAATGGAAGTGATGATTTTATGAGTGATTTTGACACCAGTTTATGTAGGTCGTTTTTCTGTTTGAAGTGCTGGTGCAATCGCAGATTTTGGGGGAGGGTGTGAAAGCCATGCTCAGAGCCACACTAACATTTTTTCTCAACATATTTCAGCAGAGCTCCTCACATTTCCCTGTTTGAATGTAGGTTATCACTACGTTCATCCAGTTTTACTGCAAGTAAAGTGAAAATGAGCTCCTTGCTTTTGATCAGGTTCACACTGTATACTGGATGGCATCTGCAGGACTCACATCTCTGCTCAGTTCTCATTTTGCAACAGCATGTGTTTTTGCTGACAAGCATGGACGAAATGGTGAAGTCTTCAAACCCCGGGCAGCTGTTAATTTGATCTAGCACAAAAAAAAAAAAAAACAGAGAGAAAAATAAGAAGGAAAGCCTTCACTTGGTTTCATTTGCAGTGGTTTTGTGTATTCACATGCAATTGTTTGGAGCATGCTCTGAGCTGACAGACAGAGATATTGATTGGTTGAGAAGATGAAAGATGCAGAGGCTGATCTAATGAGAGATGTGTGTTAAGTTAACATTAGCGATAGACTGATATATTGGTCAAGCTGACTGATCAACCAATATCTTTCCATTTTGAGATATTTAGCATCGTCTGATAACCACCGATTAATAGAAGGGATACCTCTGCCTTGTACAGTTACAAACTCTTCAGACAGCCTTATCAATGGGTTTTGATTCACTTAAAAGAATCAGACAGACTACAGCGGTTGCTCTGTCTGTTTTAATTCACTAAAGGATTGGCCATTTGTTTGTGAATCATAATACACGCGCTGGATGTTGTTGTGTTCTGCCCGTGAGGACAAATGAAAGACATGTTGACACAGGATGCCAAAATGCCTTTATTTTGCGGTATATTATTATGCCATAATCTTGCGGAATATGGTCTTTTTATCTCACCAACATTCAATTCAGACTGCAAACAGACTTTCACAACTCAGGAAAATATGTGTTCTTTTTCTGTGGGGCTTTAGATTCTGCAGTGGGGGAGCACCACTGCTGGAAAACAGTGCAAGGAACTGCCGTTTCGCGTAAGTTAGCTTCGAAGTAAGATAACTTCTTCTGTTTCGCGAAGTTTACGAGCCTGTGCTTGAACATAACATCATCCGTCTGCTGCACTGGCGCAGGCGCACTTGGGAAGAAATGTGATTAAAGCATTTACATGCCGTATGAAGTATACCTGGATCGGTATCGGCTCTGATACTGACATTTTTTAACAGATTGGGTATCGGTCTGACGAGCCCGATCCAAATCCAATACTGTGTGTTAGTCATGTTCGTTACCGTCAAGCTCCAAAAATTACATAAAAACATAAAAACACCATTAAAATAGTCAATATGACTTGTGGATTTTAATAAAAGCAGCTTGAAGACATACGATAGCTCTGTGAATCACAAAAAGCTGTGTTTAATAAGTAAATATATGCATGCGCAGCACCAGCGTGTTAGTAAATGGCGCTGCTCTTTTGACACACACACACACACATAAGCACACGCAGACTGGTGATGCACTCTCGGCTATTTTTAGCCTTCAGTGGTGCTCAATATTTGAGCGCTACTCACGAACAGCATCTCAGATGTAGATGCTCAATAGTTCGGTTCACTTATAATATGCATTTAGAACGACACCGGATTTTAATAAGAAACAAATTAAACTACTTTACAGGACTTCCTGGAGTCTCCTGATCACCAAAATAGAAGTGCGATGGTTTTAAAGTTAAAGGTGCAAGATTCTTGCAAAATTCTAAAAGTCATTAATAATAATATTAATTTATTATTATCATTATTATTTGTTTACAAATTAATTTAATTGGTTTGAATGGGTTCCAAAAAATAACTGTGTGAATGAAAAGTGAACTAGTATCTTACAACTAAATTGAACAAAAAAGAGATCTGAATCCTCTTTAAGGCCAGATACAAGTTGAAAAAAATTGCAAAGAAAACTGACTTCTTTTCTACTGAAGACTTATACTGGAATTACTGTTAATTTTGCTGCTACATTATCCAGTAGACTAGTTAACAATACAAATTTTCTTAATAGGCTGTACATTTATTTTTATATAATGTGAAGTTAAAGGTTTATGTTTCTTTACATATAAAAGAGTATCCCCAATTAGTTCCACACAATGAGGTAAATATATTCTAAAGTGATTATGCAAAAAAACAACACTGATATTGAAGTTGGGGGTTGGGGGTTGGGGGTTGGGGGTGGGCCTGGGTAGCTCACCAAGTACTGACGCTGACTACCACCCCTGGAGTTGCGAGTTCGAATCCAGGGTGTGTTGAGTGACTCCAGCCAGGTCTCCTAAGCAACCAAATTTGCCCGGTTGCTAGGGAAGGTAGAGTCACATGGGGTAACCTCCTCGTGGTCACAATTAGTGGTTTTCACTCTCAATGGGGTGCGTGGTAAGTTGTGCGTGGATCTCGAGAGTAGCATGAGCCTCCACATGCGGAGTCTCCGCGGTGTCATGCACAACGAGCCACGTGATAAGATGCGTGGATTGACTGTCTCAGAAGCGGAGGCAATTGAGACTTATCCTCTGCAAAGTATGACGGAATTATTATGGAAAAATACTAAATAATTAAATACAGAATCACTTTCGTTGTGGAATAAGTGGAGCTGGAGCAAAACATGCATGTCGAGCATCTTTAAAGGAAACACCCCGGTGTTACATCTTAAATGCAGTTATTTATTTATTTATAAATTTGGAATGTCTAAGTCCTCATGGTGGCGTAGTGACTCGCCTCAATCCAGGTGGCAGAGGATGAATCTCAGTTGCTTCCACATCTGAGACCGTCAGTCCATGCATTTTATCACATGGCTTGTTGAGCGCGTTACCGCAGAGACGTAGCGTTTGTTGAGGCCCACGCTATTCTCCGTGACATCCACGCACAACTCACCATGCGCCCCACCGAGAGCGAGAACCACACATTATAGTGACCACAAGGAGGTTACCTCATGTGACTCTACCCTCCCTAGCAACCGGGCCAATTTGGTTGCTTAGGAGACCTGGCTGGAGTCACTCAGCAAGCCCTGGATTCGAACTCGTGACCCCAGGGGTGGTAGTCAGCGTCAATACTCGCTGAGCTACCCAGGCCCCCAAATGCAGTTATTTTTAATGTGTTATAGCTTTATTAAAGTTCAAATAATACAGAAGCAGATCATGTAAATAACTACAAATTCCGAAACTGGCATTTCTCTGTGCGGTCAGCGCCTCTTCTATGAGTTGTGCGAATGTCCCGATCTAAGGGGGAGAGATTGAAACTGCAGCCGGCTGATGCACACTGTGTCACGGTGATGCTCATCCCTCGAGTGCGCACGCTTGCTGCAGCTAGATTATAACATGATGGCTCGCGACATATTGAATCATAATATATGTCACTGTGCATTTCTTATCGTGAAGAAAATTGGTAATACGCAGCTTTATTAATAAGAGAGAGTTTTCTTTTTGAGTTTGTGAGTTAACGATGGATTGAAGTGAACAAAAAGGTGATAGAGGTAGTCTTCACTCCATTAAACACTGCAACAAAATATGTTTTTGATTTGTTTTTGTTTTCAAATCAGATCAAATCCCTTTATTGTCATTCAACCATATACACAAGTGCAACAGTGGGTGAAAGTCTTGGGTGCAGTTCCAAGCAACATAGCAGTATGACAATTACAATAAACATCTGATTTACACATAACACAATTTACACATCTTGTTACACAACACAATAACACAACACAATGTAATAAACATTATTGGCTTGTTTTCCAATATAAATATCTAAAACTCCTTTAAAACAAAGCACATTTTCTTTTGCAGCTATACTGCAGAAGACATTTTTTTTATCTGATAAATTTATCTGAATATAATATTAAAAATCCTTTAAAAAAAATGCATTAACCTGAGAAGCAACATATAAGATATTAGACTTCCTTTTATAGAATAGATCTTGAATATAAGTGTATTTTGTCTTTACTACAAGTGAAAAAATACACTTATATACAAAATACACTTATATTTATGATACATTCTCTTAAAGCAAATCTAAATATCTTATATGTTGCTTCTCAAGTAAATGTATCTTGTTTGAAGGATTTTAGACAATTTTAAATGGAAAACAAGACAAAAACACTTGATAACAATAAGATTTTTTGCAGTGAATTTCTTTACTGAATTAAACTTAATAAAAAGTTTTTTTCCCCCTTTAATTCAGTGAATGTCATTTAGAGGTATTTTTAAAAGATGATTTTGTCCTCTTTATTGTTAGTAAGCATGTTTAATGCAACCTTTTAAGTCAGGGCACAAGCTGAATAATCGGTTAAGAGCTAATGATTAATCGCAGAATAATCGAATAATCATTCTAATCATCTTTAGATTAATCGATTATCAAAATAATCATTAGTTGCAGCCCTATTTGACATCCTGTGTCATTATGTTGACTTGCATATGTGAGGAAAGAGTGGATCCTAGAACCTGCCACTGTCAAAAGTTTTATTTTATTTCAGCAGTTTTGTGTACGTTCATTTGCTGTCATTAATTGTCAGCTTCAAATCAGCCATCGGGACCCCTGCTCTCTAGATCAGACCAAGCAAATCAGACCTTTCCTGTCTGAATATGCAACACAGCTCCTAGTCCAAACTCTGGTCATTTCAAGACTGGATTACTGAAATGCATTGTTGCCCATACCACTCTTCCAGGTCTATGTCCCAGCTCGCTCACTGAATGAGTGGCGTCTGGTGGTCCCATTGCTAAGAGGCACAAAGTCTATTTCACGATCATTCACTTTCTCTGTTCCTTTGTGGTGGAATGAGCTTCCAACCTCCACACCATCTGCTGATAACATCTCAGCATTTACTGTATGAGCCAGCTGAAAACACATTTGTTCCATGAGCACTTAACCAATCCACACTAAATGCACTTACTATTTAACAGTAAAAAAAAACAAATCCTTGTCTGTCTCTTTCTTCTGCACTTGCATCTATACTACACCAGCCACTTTGAGAACTTGGCAGTGCGATTCTGAAGATATTATTGACTTTTGTATGACAAATTGCTTGTTTATTTCCTCATTTGTTAGTCATTTTGGATAAAAATGTCTGCTAAATGACTAAATGTAAATGTAGATATTTGTATTAGTCATTGAAAAGCTGGTTTCAAAAGGGTTTGCTTTGGGTGACATGTTAACATGGTATTGTTTATTGTCAGTGACCACTCCAAGGTTCATGTCTTGGTCAGTTTGCTAAAAAGTGTCCTTTACCTCCCTCCTCCCCATTCCAAAATGTTCACTTAATCTGTAAGGTTGATAATCAGAAAGTCATTTAGGTTTACAGCTCCTCTGCATCAGTCTTTGTTTACCCACGCTGCAGCTGCAAGAAATCGTTACACTTCCACTAATCTCTTCTTGTCCTTTTTAATACCCTTCCTCATAACGAGCATGCCTCAGTTAGAACAGGCCAGTATTGATCTGTGGCTACCACTTTGGCCAAGACTCTCCACTTCAGCCAGGACATAATGAGTTTGTGGAATGGATTGTATGCCCTGTGTGGCTCTAGAATACAGTATGAAAATGTACTTTAAGTGGAAATGCTGACTTGGTCTGAAATAATCTTCCCCAGGAAGTATGTTTGTTTAAGGGGGAAGTGGAGAGGATGGACGGAGTGACAGTGCAAAGCACACATATATTGTTGCTATCGTGTGCCTCTGAATTTCTCACCCCCAATTTCTGGACTTCTGTCCAAAGACTAGCCCCGAGGAAGTTGACCTGGATCAGGGTGAAGGTCTCTCATTTGACAAAAAAAATAGCTGTAATCAAGAATACACTCTGTTGAACGTGTAGTTTGGTGTTGATTTTAAACACTTGATAGTTTAATTTATTGATTTGGATAACTTGTGGTTTAATATTTGAGGCCTACTGGGGGCCAAAATTACATCTATCCACCTTTTTTCTGGGGGTCTGTCTGGAGAAATGAATGTGGGTGCGACTTCCACCAGAAGTCGTTCTATAGCATTTGCAAGCTTCGGCTCCAGTCATTTTAGACCCTGTTTTACAACTGGTATTAAGACACGTTTCAGGTGATACGATCGCAAATGAGCAGCGTAAACGGGGTGCAAAACGTTTTGTGATTGGATCATAAAAACACATACAGAGGTAGTCGAAAACACGAGGTCACATCGCATTTGAGGTTTAAACACCGTCCTGATTGTGTCCTCTCACCTGTCAGTCACTCGCCGAACAAAAGTTTAAACTTATGTGTGTATTTAAAAGGAAATAACCTTCCAATCGGACAACTTGATAAAGCGATTACATACCCATGCATGAGAACCTCACGGATCTTCATCAGAGTGTCTGACTGATTTCAACATGCAGGGTGAGAAAAGGACAAGCACACACATATGAAGCTGACTAACACAGGTACGCCACTAAAACAGTGGGTAATTTTGCTCGAAATGTTGCGTTTGAGCTTGGATTAAATTTCAGTTGCATCTGGGAGAAACAGTGCGGTGGTTTTGTCCATGCTTTCTTTGTCTTTATGACTTAGCAGTTTAGTATTGTTCAGTAACACACTGACATAGTGATTGATGTATGTCATCATGACATCAGACACCCTCTGCTCAATATCCCAACACCACAATTAAAGAATGAATGGATGTACATGCAACAACAACTGTATTTACTTGATAATGGAAGTAACACCCACATTTCACGCATTCATCACGGGACCAAAAGGCGGATAAGAAAGACAGGTGATACACTACTGTAGGAAGTCTTCTACTGTTGCCAGTTTTTCCTGTACCATTGTAGTAATTTTCCTATTTACAGTCACTACAAGGAGGGATCTGCTCATTAATCAATTAATCAACTCTGTTTCCAATAACAGTTGTCAAGCTTGCAATAACTCAAGGCTTGTTTTCCTTTGGACTGCAGGGGTAATTTCTAGTTCAAGCCACCAGTCGACAAATACAACCTAATGTTTATGGATGCAACAGAAAGGCCATAATGGGAAACAGATACCCGATGCCTCTGATTGCGCTAGGGCTGCCCCCGACCAAAGATTTTCTTTGTCGACTAGTAGGCGTTAATTTAAGCCATTAGTTGACTAGTCGCACATTTATGATATTAATTTAATTACTTAAATATATATGTTTTGGGGGGGCATCAGAAAATGTTTTGAGTTCCAGGGCTGAGAAAGTATGTTATAAGTAACATTGCTAACACTGTTCTACTTTACAGAGAAATACCAAACCGTAATAATGAGCCTTTAAAATATACATTTTACAAGCACACGCACAAAGCGAGCCGAGCGACACCGGCAAAAGCGGTAATGATTCTGAATGTGTCAGAAAAACCAGCAAGGAGACTGTCTGAACATTTTGTTAATTTATATAGAGAAATGCACATTAGGGTTGTGCCGTCAGACATCTTGGGATCGACGATGGTCAGAGTGATCGCCAATAGCTGATGCCTTTGACGATGTCAAGACGATATTTGGCTCGTTTTCCTATTAATGTATAACATTATTATCATTATTAGGTTATTATTATTATCAAATTAATATTACAAATAATTTGCCCGTAGATACACAGACACGTGCTTGAAGAAACACATTTTATTATATTATTGAGAACAGATGACAGAAAAGCCGTCTATGTGCATGTATGATTGTTTGGAGGCGTACAGTCTCGTGGAACATGCGGAACGGAACATAATGTTGTAAAGCCATCTTTCAAAAAGTTGAACGTTTCACATCAAGGTGTCTTGCTTTATTGTGAATGCTTAACCCTAACCCTGCTTAATGAAAATTACCCCATAGTACCACCTAGCATCCAACCAGCGGTAATACAGGTGTTCGTCGGTTTCCTGTGGAGTTTTTTTTTTTTCTGCGACCAACCGACCAATCAGAACTTGGTCGACCAAGACTCTTCTCATCAACTAACGTTTGACCGACTATCAGGGGGCAGCCCTAGATTGCGCGCACTCTGAAAGTGGTCAGACACCGGACAAGAAGTGCCACGCCGCATTGCGGCTAGGACATGGCACAGGTATCAAACACAGGGCACGTCGATGCGGTTCACGTGGCAGACAGTACACACAAAAGTTAGCAAAGTTTTCCCCTTTTTAAAGAATGAACAAGGTTAGAGTAAATAATATATGTCCATTGATAATGATTTGGGTCGAATTTAATGGAAAATATTCGAGTTGCGCTCCATGGCGTGGCAGAAATTTGAGCAGCCTCCGGAGTTGTAGGTGGGCGCTGGCGAGTGACGGCGGTGGTGTGTGTACCTTAATTGAAAACAATTGTTTCGAATTTAAGAACGTGCCAATTTTACACGTCCAGTGTGCAACCCCCTTAACACTCAAACTTTTACTTGACACAGAATAAGAAGGAAAGAAACTATTTTGAAATCACACCCCTCCAAACTCCATTGTGGTGTTTGTAGCGCATCAGCATAATTTACTGTGGACATGAAAATGACTGTATTGTCTTTCTGTTCCCTTTAATTTATCTTCCGCCCTGCTCCTCAATATCAATTTATTACACCACTTTATGCAATGAATGCCAGGTGATTCCCAATCCGGAATGTAAACATTCTGCCTGGCTTGGATCAAAAACAGACAGAGCGAGTGATTTAACCACTGTCTCCCAGGCTCAACACTGCTCAACCTGTTTCCACTTAAAACTTGATCAGGGACCAGCCATTTGCAAGCCATCTTCCAACGGTTCATTTTAATTTTTATTAAAATATATTTGCAAGAATTCAAATGGAACAAACACGCATGCACATTTTCATGGCTCATCTCCTTGATGGTAACGTTGGGCAAAATAATGTGATTTTGCTGTCAGTCCATGCTAAATGTGCTGTCAGTTTGCTCACCAGCAGACCCTCAGACAGGCACGGTAAAGTCATCAAGCACTTTTCCGGCTTTCTTCCAGGGAAGGTGTGGGGGAGGGTAGGCGAGAGCCTGTTGAGTGGAAAACCATTTACATTCTGTCTTCCATCTCCTACTACTTTGTCAGAATGGGCAATCTTGGGTTTACTGGACAGAGTTAAAATACTTGGCAGGAAAACACATGCCAGCAGTGATATCAAAGCAGACTGTGATGTTAACTCTAAGACCCAGAGCATTTACTCACGATTTTAAATTTACAGAGGGGATTAAATGAAAAAGGTCAGAGTTCACACTTTGGGGATACTGCCTTATGTTTCAGCTTTCCTGATTGGAGGATACAAAACAGGAAGTGCTTACTTTAGAGAAGCCCTAATTACCGATTGTGTACTAGTGTCACAGATGTGACTGTTTTTCATTAGAATTGTTGCTCAAACTTCAAACTGTCAAACATCATGTCTAGCATGTCTTCTGTTAAGATTGACCCATATTTGGGCATAAATAAATCTAAGATAGCCGCTTTTTAGCTGCAAGGCCATACTGCATTGCAAATGTGTGGTTCTGTTGTATGAACTTAACAGGCATTACGGCGGTAACAAACTTCAGTACTTCAGAGTTACCTTCAAATGTTTGTGCCATTGAACTGGATATGTTATTGTATTTAACATGTTTATAAGATTTGCTCAGTAAAGATCAAAGTATGCTTTGGTTTTTTGCATCCAGCTAAATCTGGCACACAATTGCTTTCAATGCAGATTTTGTCATGAGCACAGTACATGCGAATATATGTCGCAATGCATCAGTATGGGTTTGCGGTCAAAAGAGTATACTTTGAAAGGCGTGAGATGGAACGGCACGTGGGAAAAACTAAGTATACACTAGCCTTATCATTGTCTTCAAACTGTTGCTCTGCCATGATAGTGGTTGACCAGAAAGGGAAAACTGGCTGTAGAAGCAGACAATTTAATGACCACTACAGCGCTCCTTATGGCAACAATGCAAGATTTCAACACATAGGGCACTATTTTAAGAGCGCTAGCACTAAGCATAGCACTATGCCATAAGTCATATGAGCAAAGTCAATGGGCACCGCCATAAAGTTTTGGTATTTTTGTGCATGTATGCGCTAAGTCTAGGCACTAGTGGGTTTGGCGAAATCACGGACTGGGTCCAGTGCAATTTAATTAGAAGGTTCTTCTCCGGTTATTGATCCATCTGCGTCCTATTATATTACAGTGGTGTGAAAAAGTGTTTGCCCCTTCCTGATTTCTTATTTTTTTGCATGTTTGTCACACTTAAATGTTTCAGATCATCAAACAAGTTTAAATATTAGTCAAAGATAACACAAGTAAACACAAATTGCAGTTTTTAAATGAAGGTTGTTATTATTAAGGGAAAACAAAATCCAAACCTACATGGCCCTGTGTGAAAAAGTGATTGCCCCCTAAACCTAATATCTGGTTGGGCCACCCTTAGCAGCAACAACTGCAATCAAGCGTTTGCGATAACTTGCAATGAGTCTTTTACAGCGCTGTGGAGGAATTTTGGCCCACTCATCTTTGCAGAATTGTTGTAATTCAGCCACATTGGAGGGTTTTCGAGCATGAACAGCCTTTTTAAGGTCATGCCACAGCATCTCAATAGGATTCAGGTCAGGACTTTGACTAGGCCACTCCAAAGTCTTCATTTTGTTTTTCTTCAGCCATTCAGAGGTGGACTTGCTGGTGTGTTTTGGATCATTGTCCTGCTGCAGAACCCAAGTTCGCTTCAGCTTGAGGTCACGAACAGATGGCCGGACATTCTCCTTCAGGATTTTTTGGTAGACAGCAGAATTCATGGTTCCATTTATCACAGCAAGTCTTCCAGGTCCTGAAGCAGCAAAACAGCCCCAGACCATCACACTACCACCACCATATTTTACTGTTTGTATGATGTTCTTTTTCTGAAATGTGGTGTTACTTTTACGCCAGATGTAATGGGACACACACCTTCCAAAAAGTTCAACTTTTGTCTCGACAGTCCATAGAGTATTTTCCCAAAAGTCTTGGGGATCATCAAGATGTTTTCTGGCAAAAATGAGACGAGCCTTAATGTTCTTTTTGCTCAGCAGTGGTTTTCGTCTTGGAACTCTGCCATGCAGGCCATTTTTGCCCAGTCTCTTTCTTATGGTGGAGTCATGAACACTGACCTTAACTGAGGCAAGTGAGGCCTGCAGTTCTTTGGATGTTGTTGTGAGGTCTTTTGTGACCTCTTGGATGAGTCGTCGCTGCGCTCTTGGGGTAATTTTGGTCGGCCGGCCACTCCTGGGAAGGTTCACCACTGTTCCATGTTTTCGCCATTTGTGGATAATGGCTCTCACTGTGGTTCTCTGGAGTCCCAAAGCTTTAGAAATGGCTTAATAACCTTTTCCAGACTGATAGATCTCAATTACTTTCTTTCTCATTTGTTCCTGAATTTCTTTGGATCTCGGCATGATGTCTAGCTTTTGAAGATCTTTTGGTCTACTTCACTTTGTCAGGCAGGTCCTATTTAAGTGATTTCTTGATTGAGAACAGGTGTGACAGTAATCAGGCCTGGGTGTGGCTAGAGAAATTGAACTCAAGTGTGATAAACCACAGTTAAGTTATGTTTTAACAGGTGGGGCAAACACTTTTTCACACAGGGCCATGTAGGTTTGGATTTTGTTTTCCCTTAATAATAACAACCTTCATTTAAAAACTGCATTTTGTGTTTACTTGTGTTATCTTTGACTAATATTTAAACTTGTTTGTTGATCTGAAACATTTAAGTGTGACAAACATGCAAAAAAATAAGAAATCAGGAAGGGGGCAAACACTTTTTCACACCACTGTATTTCCTGTCAAGCACCAGCGATATACAGACAGCACATTCATAAGGCGTTTGTAGTGTAAATTGACTGTATGCAATGAATAGAAAATTACGTTCTTTTGTGCATAAACTGATGAATGTCTGGCATATTTCTATGACAGTGGCATGCTCCTTTTATACTTATGGAATGTGTGATTCTCATCAGAATTTGGATGTAAGCTCTGTTAAATTATAGAGATTGTAAGTATCATTAATAATTTTCATCTACTGCCACACAAATCATGGCTAGTATTAACAGTGATAGTATCGGGACGCACTTCACTTCTATTGGTCGATTTTGATTTTGAAAAATTAAATTAATCATTGAAATCATTTCAGATTACACTTCTAATGAAACTAAAATATAATCAAAATAACGAATTGTTCAAATAAATAATACCAAATCAAAACATTATACATCTCCAACTACTTCCAATGGCCCCTTTTGCAGTGAGTTAAATATCAGTCTATGACAACTGGAGGAAAAATACCAATACAGATTAGATCATAAATACATTTGTAAATATAATCATATTAACTGAAAAATAAACCATGACCTATAGATAGTTTAAAACAAATTTCATAAATTTGTTGCATAAAACGACTACGACAGTGATTGCCAGGACTATATTTTCTGAGTTTGGACAAACTTTATTACCGACTTCTTGTGGAATCTCCAAACTGCATATGAAGAAACTGAATTTAGATGTTGCGTTGAAAACAGTCGTGGTATTGAAATGTCTAAGCGCAATGGCCTATTTCTCAGGAAATTAGCAAATTACGTCCACAGTTTGCGTGCATACACCCACAGATAGTACAAACACTCCCACCCACATCCACTTTGCGGTGGCACAAAAATGGTATTAGACGTAGCGCACGGTCGTTGCTCGTAGTGCTGCACTTCACGAAAGTAGAGCCCATACTCTCTTGTGTTATGAATTGAGCTCCGACACATTTCGGAATGCAATGACACGTGAAATCAAGCATGTGCTGCTGTCACTGTAAAATGGTAACCTGCAATTGTTTCTACCTGATCTAACCCATAGAATTAGTTTTGTTGGTGGATCCCTAATATATTTAGGTTGTTTCTGTGATTAATATTAAATAACATTTTTGACTTGATAAAACTAGTTAATTAAGATGTTCCCACATGAAGCACATTTTTTAGGAAAATTTTTTTTTTTTCTGTATAGTAAGCGTTAACTTGAACAGTGACTTGATCTGAATGAATCTCATGGAATTTATATTTGCATACCACCAACTGACACATTCCATCATAAGTTTGTCCACTATGCAAAACCAGAATGCAAGTTCTTCAAAACAAGCCTTGTCAACATCATCTCTGGCTCTACCGAGCTCTCTGGGAAAAGAGGTTACCTCTCAAAATGAGGAAGCATTGAGATTTGTCTAACCAGTCTTCCCCAAAGAATGCTTTCAGTTCCTCCACTCACTTAAGCCCAGGAACTGTGACAACTGTGAGTCCACGTCTCACACGGCAACAGACCTGTAGGAATGTGCAACATGAGTCAGGATTACAGTCTTTGTAGAGAGCTGGTGTCTTTTCTCTCTTTCTCTTTTCTTTCCAAATCTGTTGTGGTTCTGGGCAAACAGTAAGAGCATTGTGTAGACCTGCAGGACCAAAGCGGCCTCTGTTCTTCTATTGTTCTTGTCTTCGTGGCCTGCTCACTCCTACTTTTCTCTTGAACTCCTGATATGATTTTTGTCAGTCAGGATGAAATATGACACATTGGTTCTTAGAGTTTTCTTCCTCTTTCCCCACCAAAGACAGAATTGTAATAATTGCAAGCACATGACTTTTTAACCCATAGTTGACCACACACTTTGGCATGTTGTTTTTGGATCTGTCCATATGGAGTGCTTCATTAGAGAGACAGTTTTATCAGAGACCACAGGCTATATTCCTTATACACTAATTATAATAGACCTTATGTATATCCACATGTCTTGGCACTACATTACCTGTACATATTATTCAAAATACAGGCCAAATTGCACAAATAGGTTGTTTTTAACTTTTATAAGTGCACAAAATAAGTCAGGAGCTATAAAAAGCATCATAAAGCAACTAAACCATATTTATAGCCTCAATTTAAAGTCAATAAATAAAGAACAAAGGACAGCACTTCCTCTAAATAAACCTGGTCTAAATGAAAAACAATTGAAACTGAGGTATTAAATGTCTGAGAAGTTCCTTGGGCCAGGAGAGGAAATTGATTTTTTTCATTGTGTTAAGGCCTGCTTTGTTTTCTGCCTCTATTAGGCAGGCTCTTGATTGTAGTTACTGACTGCTATGTGGCTTCCTGTCCCATTTCCTACTGGTTTAATCCACCTTTGTTTGAAGTAAAAGGAATAGTTCATCCAAAAATGAAAATTGTCATCATTTACTCATCCCCATGTCGTTCGAAACCTTTATGACTTTGTCTCTTCCGTGGAACACAAAATGATTTGTAGGATTGTTATTTATAATGGAATAAGCTGTCAAGCAAGATTTTTAAGGCAAGGATTGACAGCCCCTGGTCCCCATCTGCTTTCATTGTGGGGAAGAGAGCAACTCTGATATTCTGCTAAACGTTTTAGTGAACTATTCCTTTAATGATTTAGATATAACCATAGCAAGCTCTGAATGTGAGGCAACACAGAAGAATGGAATGGAACACTCCTTCCATTTCAATACCACAAGAGATTTTTTTCGCCCAACTCAAAACTTTAATAGTCAACTCTGCTCGCAAAACAGTGTTTTGTAAGTCTGATTAGTGAAATTCACTAATCTTTTCCACAACCAGAACTCTTATCTGTCCCTAACAAGCATCACTCAGTTATAGATTGATGTGGTTGTTTATGAGCTATTGAATGGCTTCTTTTAATTTATTAGAAACCACAAGAGCTGAGAGCCCCCTTTGATGGGTAGTCAGCTGTATTGACATCATGCTGGTTTCATCTCTCAGCTCTGTGACAAGACCGTCTAAAAAAGATGAACTTGCATCACAAACATACCGTATACACACTGCAGCTGAATATGGTTGCCACCAAATTCACTTCAGAAATATTTAGGTAGTGACAACTTTATTTTCATTCAATCTATGCAATGTGTACAGTAGGGCTGAAACGATTAGTTGACGTTATCGACAACGTTGGCAATAAAAAATTGTCGACCAGAATTTTCATTGTCGAATAGTTGTTTGATGTCATTTAATGTAACATGAGATCATTTGAAACACTAATGATAATGCACGAGAGGAGCACTGCAGTTCGTGCCTGACTGAGGAGAGGAAGAAAATACATGTCCAGATGCACTCTAAACTTTCCAAACAGCTTCAGGTGATGTAGATCGCAAAGTATGACGGAATTATAAAGCAAAAATACAAAATAAATAAATACAGAAGCACTGTCATCGTGAAAAATACAGAGCTTGATCTGGCATTCCGCTTAAGCAAAACTTGCATGTCAGAGCGTCTAAAAAGCAAACTACCTGGCGTTATATCTTTATTTCATCCTTTATTATAGTTCAGATAATAAGGTGGGTCATAAACAAACTCTGAAAATGGCATTTCTCTGTACGGTCAGCGCGAATTCTATGAGTCGCATGAAGGGGGAGAGATTGAAACTGCACCCGGCGGAGGCACACTCTAGTACAGGGACACTTGTTCCTCGTGCGCATTTGCTGCAGCTAGATTATAACGTGATGGCTCGCGACATAGTGAATCATAATAAACTGTATGTGTCACGGTGTGTATCTTATTGTGAAGAAAATATATGCAGCTCTATTAAGAAGAGAGAGTTTGTTTTTTGTGAGTTAAAGATGGATCGAAGTGAACATAAAGGTGACAGTGTAGTCTTAGCCCATTATACATTGCAACAAAATATGTTTTTGATTAGTCTTTTTTGGCTTGTTTTCCACAAAATAATATCTAAAACTCCTTTAAAACAGACATTTACTTTAGGATCTATATTGCAGAAGAAAATATTGTTATTGGAGAATGTTGAATATAGTATTTAATATTCAAATATTTTAAAATATCAAAAAATTGCCTACTTAAAACAAGATACATTTACCTGAGAAGCAACATATAAGATATTTAGGACTTGCTTTTAGAGAATGTATCTTGTATATGAGTATATTTTGTCTTTACAGCACTGGCAGAAGTATAACCAAGTGAAAAATTACAAAATACACTTATATCTTGTTTTAAGGATTTTTAGATAATTTAAATGGAAAACAAGACAAAACCTCTTGATTACAATATGATTTTTTGCAGTGAATTCTTTACTGAATTAAACTTAATACAAAAAAAAGTTTTTTTCCTTGTAATTCAGTGAATGCCATTTAGAGGTATTTTTAAAAGATGATTTTGTCCTCTTTATTGCTAGTAAGCACGTTTAATACCACCTTCTAAGTCAAGGCACAAGCTGAATAGTCAGTTAAGAGCTAATGATTAATCGTTGCAATAATAGTTGTATAGTTGAATAGTCATTCTAATAATCGCAGTAAGCCCTAGTGTACAGAAATACGTCCATTCCATTTATTGATTTTTTTCCCAAATTCCATGTTTTAAAGTTTAATTAAACTTTATCATCAGAAACTGTCTAATCAAATGAATTCGTAGAACTTTAATAAAATGAAAACAGAACTTTTAACAATAACTTTTCAACATACCATTGCATTATTATTATTTTTTTTTTTTATCATATCCAATTCCAAATCAAAACACAACATTGGAGTTATTTATTTTTTGTCAAATACAGTGCTGAACAGCAGTGCATCACAGTATTAATGAAAGCATTGATGAAAACTTTTATTCTGTACAACAGCATTCTTTTTTGTGAAATATTGTTTGTGTATTGAATATTACATTTTAATACACAGTAGTAATATACAGTATTTCTGTCGCAACTTCTGTCGCAACTTCTGTCGCAATTTCATCGCAATTTCACGATTTCATTAATTTCATGCAATTAATGTCTCATTAAGCTTTTATTTTGGTGAAAAGCCATATGAAGCACTTTCAGTTTGTATGTGTTTGATGACAGCTTCACACCTCCGTAAAAGCAGGTCACAACATGACGGGGTGATTAATAAACCGCAAAAATCTGTTTAGTTAAATAATTATATAGTCTGCATGTGCTGCATGCTTCAAGGTTAATAAGTTCTCTGCTCTCAGTCATCTACACACAGAGCGCACGTGATACACATTAGGTTTTCAGTGTAAGAGAGGCTGGCTTCACACATTCCTTTTGAAATGCACAGCACATAAAGGCAGTATGTTTATTTAATTATTTGTTAGACTTTCATGGTTTAATCATCTCAATAGAACGTATCACGGTTTTTATTTGATTTAATTGTGCATTCATACATTCTTTTTTATCCCAAATATGTCAAAATCTGTGACATTTCGCATTTTAAATTTAATTCCGTTTTTATGACTGGATTCTGCGATTCCGTCAATGTTTTCCGAATCTGTGGAAATCATAAGGCCCTAAACATGTAGTGTAGTTGTTTATGAAGGGAAGCTGCTCAATTTTTGAAATGAGTGTGTTTACATGCACACCAGTATGCCGATAACTACCAAAAAATCAGCTTATTAAAGGGCTAGTTCACCCAAAAATGAAAGTGATCTCATTATTTACTGACCCTCATGATATCCCAGGTGTGTACGACTTTCTTTCTTCAGCAGAACACATTTGAAGAAAAAAAAAGAAAAATATCTCAGCTCAGTAGGTCCTTAAAATGCAAGTGGATGGTGATCAGACCTTTGAAGCTGTCTGTCTGTCTGTTTTTTTTTTGTTTTTTTTTTTTTTGGAGTTTCAAAAGTTGAATCACCATCCACTTGCATTGTATGGACCTAATGAGCTAAGATATTTGTCTATTTTTCTTCAAATGTGTTCTTGTAAAGGTGTTTACATGCAGAGCGAAAACAGGGTAATGGGCAAAAATTCCGGTGTACAAATCGGTTTATACTTTATGACCTTATGCCTTATTAAACTCTTTAAGGTGTATATAGTACAAAACCTTACACATTGTCGGCTTATTTAGCATAATTGTTGTAAGATTGTACATGAATGCATGTTTACTGATAGCTTGCCTAGAATTTGTTTCTCTCAACTAGTGGTGCAAGCAAATAACAGAAAAGGTGGTATGTGTCTTGACAATGAAACATCTCTAGTTGCTTATATTATTACTCTGGTCAGAGTAACTGGACTCTCCCATCTAAATGTAGTTGTCACACCCAAAACTTTGCAGTGTGTATGTGGCCAAATATGAGTGCTTACAATATAAATGCTGAAAGAAAATCTGGCTGTATGTGAATAATATTGGTAGAGATATAGCTCCAGTGAATTGCCCGAATGCACAGCACAGAATACGTTAATGAGGTGTAAGATATCGGCAGGATTTTCAGCATTAGCCGTGAGGTAAGGCATTGTACTGTTTCCATGAACCTTGCAGCAGGGACATGGCTTGTCTGACTGGGTCACACTTCTAATGCTTTTTAAATGAAGCAATTCATCACTGTTCTTTGTTTTTCTCCTAATATGTGGTCTCTCTTCCCCCTCCACAAACAGGCTAATGTTTGCACTGATCCGATGTTGGGTGAGAGGAGACAAGCCAAGCTTATGCCTCATTTGTATTCTGATGTGCTAGCACAAATGACTTGGAGCCATTTCAGGTGTTCCGAAGAACCAAAGCATTTTTCATTATGATTTTTTTTCTGTCCTCTCCATTTGAGGGTAGGCTTAAAGAGTTGAGTTTTTTTCCTCTTCATTAACTCTGTTTTGCTTTGAACTTTAAGATAGTTCTACGCTCTGTGCCAAAATTGCCCACAATTACACATGTAAACACTTCTACCTGCGTAACTTCCCAGGCTCCCAAACAAAGCCTTAGGAAAAATAAACACATTAGCTCTGGTCAACTGTCTGTGCACATACTGCAGACAGAGCCACTGAGTATAGACATACAATTGGGTGAATTTACTAAACATTTACACCACTTGTATACACTGAATTTAGGCCTAAGTGAAAAAACCTGCATATTTTTCATGAACCATGTGCTAAATGCACTGGAATAGCACTGACCCTCACAAAAAATTTAGAGTTCTGGCAAATTTGCCGCAAATTCGCCACTCATTCTTTTCACATGCAAATGAGCTTGCTGATCGCCACAGATGTTTGCCAGAAGTTTGCAGCTCTTCACCGGTAGTGGTTAACCTGCAGCAAACCTTTGCAGACAATGAAGAGTTTTCCGCAAAGCTCATTTGCATGTGAAAATAATGAGTGGCGAATTTGCGGCAAGTCTGCAGCAAGTTTGCATCACCTCTGGATTTGAGTATTTAAGTTAGGTAATTCCTTGCATCCGAATTTGCATACTTGCAGTGGTGGTGTGATGTACAGTACAGTCCCACTAAAGTACTGTATGCCAGATTGCGGTAGTCTGCTGCATCCTTCACAACCTAGCACTCAAAACTGACAGGCAAGATCAGGAATAGCGCTGTGCACGTTGTGTTAAAATGATTTGCATAATTCCTTTAGTGAATTGGTCACTGAAAACAATGCAGACAGCATGTGCAAATAAACAGCACTTTCAGCGGGCGCAATTCATGCTTAGTGAATTCCCCATGTGTTTTTAGATAACCCACAGACCCTTGACGAGGAGCTTTTGGGGGTCCTGTGAGGCAGATCTCAGCCCGCCGTCTTTTACTCAAACTAGATGTCAGCTCATCCTGCACATGACTCCATAATGAGAGCCAAACCTGGGCCGCTCATTCCTTTGCTTCATGCAAGGCTTGTTTTGCACAATATTCCTCCGTATGTAATAATAGGGGCCTGTTTTAAAGGTTGGAGGCGGTTGTCCTTTGAAGTGTGCTGTTACATTTTTGTACTGTGCCTGTACATCCACCTCAAGGATTTGATGAATTTCCATTTCAATTAATGTAGAAGCAGAGATAATAATTAAAGTGAGCTTATAGGCAAAATCAGGCATGCGTCTAAAACTCCAAAGTGCACTTAAAGAAATGTTTATCATTTTGATTATGGCAGAATTGTTTCGCCCTGAGCCATAGCGATTTACGCACTTGCTCATTCTTTGAATCTTCTTTTGAATACAGAAATGTAATTTTGCAACAGACAGAATTATTTTCTGAATTTGATTCTACTTTAATGCCTGTGTATTTTACACAAACATCTGAATATGCATTTCTAAAGATAAATTACAGCCCATGCAACTTCAGTACACATGTTTATGTACATCCTGTTGCAAACAAGCATTGAAAATTCACACAGAAAAATCAACCATTTAAACCTGTGTTATTGCTCTTTCCATGTGATGTGTCATTGCATGGCTCAAGAAATCCTGTTATAGTTGGATTTACTTGGGTACTTGCATGAACCAAAAATTAGGCTTATATGCATGTGCAAGTACTGAAGATTATTGGACCTTATGTAAAATATACAAAAACCCCGTCCTGAACAAGTAGAATCTCCCTCTTTAGGTTTGTGTGTGTATTTTTTTGTGCTGTTCTGCTTTAGCTGAAGTGGTCTTTCATGTTTACTGAGAGGTGTAAAGCCCAAATACTTCGATTTTGCTGAGCGTTCGCTTCGTCTGCGTACAGTCGAACGCGAGCCTGTCAAAGTATACTCCATTTATTTGACAGTGCGCACATTCACAGGAGGTTGGCGCATGTGCGCTACGACTGTTGACGTGCAAATCCACTGTTTTTACCTTCGTCTCCTGTTATTTACCTGCGATTACGTTGTCTTCTAGTGTTTATTCGTGACAGCAATGGCTCAAATGTGAGTATTGCCGCCTTATGGACCCAGAAATTCATGCAAATATTTCCAGGAGCAAGCGCAGTCTGCGCGTTCAAAGATGCATGGTCCGAAATATCGGGCTGCGCGCGTTCAGTGCTCGAGCACTCTGCTGATGACGAGATTTGCATTTGACCAATGTACACTTTAGGCTTTAGACTCCTTCAAAGCAGTTGAACCCATGCAATGATCCCTAACTTTTTGCAGAACCACTGCTACTGACTTTTTATATAAAACAATGTAGTCAAATGTGAGTAATCCAACCAATGTAGTAATCTGCTTTATAGGCATTAAGACATGTCAATTATTTCTGCAAATGTTTTACTGGACAGAGTAGTTCACAGTTAAGCAGTCCTTAAAAACAGCTGTCCCAGACCGCAGTTCCACTCACCAGTGTGCCAGTGTGGTCAGTGATCAAATGTAAATCCATTGGCAAGTTCAGAGTCCATACTGTTTTTCCTTTGAGAGTTTAGTGAGGGGTAAAAGCCAGTGTTTTCAACCTCCCTTTTTTATTTGCTGGTTTTCCATGACTTCTCTTTGGTATTTTGAGTGCCCGCTGACATCCTTCATCCACATCCACATATTTCACATCTCAACTGAGTGGCAAAAAAGGAACTAAAGCCCTCTGCGGTAACTCTGCTCAGCTGATCTCTCCAGATGGAGTGGAACGGGGGTGGTGTTGGGGCCGTGATTCATTTATGTTCAGTGCTTTTCAGTCCTGCTCCTGCCCCTGAAATTGCACATTTTAGGGGTCTCAGAAATACAGTACACCCAGTTCAGTGCTGGGGGGCCTGAGGAGCATACTTGAGAAACACTTATCTACATATACTGAAACAAATAGTGCATTTGCATGAACCGGCTGAATGTTGCTGAATCGTGCTGGTCTGATCAGGACTCACTGACATGATTATGGTTTCTTTTTCCATTGTGGTGCTGTGAAATCAGAATTAGAATGAAAATAACAGACAGGTGACTAGAGGTCGACCGAAGGTGTTGGAAGAAATCTGATAACATATATTTAATGTGTTAAAAATCCAAATTGAATGAAATACCAGAAACAGTTTATTGTGCAACTGAAATCCCTCAATTTGTGCATAACACAGGACTTTTAACTATAAACAAGCCCTAAATACAACGGGGACTCTTATTTTGAAATCTTTGTGTTACCAGCTGCTCACACAAACCGATAACGGAAGCAAAATATGCACTTTTAAAATCATTTACAGTGTATTGCAATTTAAACTCTATAAAGTATACATTGTCATATAGTAAAAATGAGCAGTAATTCATCAACAGTAGATCATAGTAGATCATGGCAGATCTGGTATTCCGTCAATCTGCTCTTATTATACAAGACTTTCTTTCACCAGATGAAGTTAGAGATGCAGTAGGTGCTGATGCGGCACGTTTCCATAGACTTGCATTTGTCTTTGCATGCGCTCGCTTCAATTTAGAACACTTGATTATCCTATCAAAATAACAAAATATGCATTAAAGTGACTATAAAAATATAGATAAATTGTCAATTACAACAGCTGTAGATACAGCAAAACTCCACGATGTGTCAGTTATTGTTTATATTTCTCCTCCAGAGGCTGCGGTCAAACTCTTGAGCCCTCTAATCCTACAGGACAAAAATCGATCTGCAAACTACCGTCGTTAATTTTTGCCGATAAATGATATTTCCAAAAGCAACTATCTGCGGCAATTAATCTGTAAAACTGATAAATCGGACAACCTCTGTAAGTGACCAGCCTTGAATTGCCACATCTCTAAAGCTGTTCCACCTGTCTTGAGTACGGTTAGCAAACCATGCTGAGATATCTGTGCAGAGAACGCTTTGTTTGGTACGGAATGATTACAGTGTTCTAATTCAAATGCTGCTAGTATCTTCACTCACAGTGCCCAGAACTGTTCAGCCTGTGATAGAAATGGACCTATTGACAGCTTCCGATAACACTTAGGAGCCAAGTATGGGACAGCTTTGCTGATTAAAATAGGAGTGAGTTGTATGTAATTAAGTTAAGCTTAGTAACTAATCTATTATCTTCTGCCAGGATCTAATCGATCAGTTATTCTTTCCCTCTGATTTTCTCACTCTGAGTCTGCCACCCCCCTTTACTTTTCAAAGGCCCCATTGGAGTGGGAGGCTATTGCTCAGGACATTACGAGGGCCCAGTCATTTGACCCCACCAGTAGTCCCACACAGGAATGCTGAGAGGATAGAAATCTCTATCTCTCTTTCTTTCTCTGTCTCGTTCTCTCATAGTGCTACATGGTTTAGTCACACAATAACTGTAAGGTATTTCTCATGAGCTCAGTGTGTAATTTATGGCATGATAATATGTCTGCCTCAAGCACAGAGACTCTGAATCCATTCAATGTAACATAATAATGGAAAGGAACGCATAGCTCTTTTGTTTAACAGATGGATTTATAGTCATAAACATGTTTTATCTGATGCGATTAGCATGGTTTTATTTCATCTTTACTGTTCGGAATTCAAAGAATTCTAAGTCAAAATGTGAATTTAATAATATTGTTCTTTTTTATTGCTTTCCTCTATGTGTGGGGTACAGTGATTGTATCAGTTGGTAACACTATGCTTCTTATATATATACCATAGTACTCAGGGCCTGAAATTCGGCATGGTATTAATTAATTAAATGTAATTAATTAATTTTTTTATCACACATTATACATTTGCACATATACAGTGAAATTCTTTTTTTTTTTTCCACATATCCCAGCTAAGTTGGGGTATGTGAGGGTCAGCCATGATACGGTGCCCCTGGAGCAGACAGGGTCAAGGGCCTTGCTCAAGGGCCCAACAGTGGCATCTTGGCAGTACTGGGGCTTGAACCCCTGACCTTCTGATCAGTAACCCGGAGCCTTAACCACTGAGCCCGCACACTTTTATTCACTTTACAGTGAATCAAATCAATAAACTCGTATTTGTATCAAACTACAACTCCAGAAGATGTGCGAGTAAATCCACTCTGTCTCTCCCTCTCTCTCACGTGCAGCTGTCAGTAGCGCGTTTGAGCACCTGTTGAATTTAGTGTGAGCGTGCGCAATGAGGGAGCGCTTTGTTGGATAGTTACTGAACTTAAGATGTTACAGGTGTATAAACTTTTCTAAACCTGTTAATTCGACATGCAAATGGTGTTATACTGCATCTCTGTTAGCGAGCGACGCGATAAAACTATCGCTCCTGTTAATAATTAAAACTGTTAACATTGCAAGCGCATGGCGTTGAAGCGATCTATAGTTTTGACGGCTTTCATATCTTGGTGCTCCATCATCAGTCATAATGCAGCACATTTGACAAGAAAGTACCAAAAATTTGTGGACCAGCTGCATGGTGAAGAGAGACACTTAAACATCTGTTACATCTCTCATCTCCATCTCCATCCTGGGTCAGAAATTAATGGGGGCTTGGGGCAAAAATGTCCCCTAATTTCAAAATATGGGGCAAAAAATGCCCCCTCAAAGAGTTCTTGTTGTTTTATTAATAACATCTGATAGCCTATTGGCCTACTTCCAAATACATACATCGCGATCTTCATTGGAATTTTTGCTGAACTTTATTTGTTTCGTGCCTTCCATTGTGCAGATTTTGCCGAGTCAGTGGCGGATGCTCGTGCCATAAACGCGCACAAACGGGCACTCGCTTCTCAAGCAGTTTGGTGTCGTGCTCACGAGCTAAATTACGTGACCGCTAGGTCCTTTTGTTCAAAATATACTGTCCAAGTTAGCAACACTGTCACTCCCTGTGCTATAGCCTACTTACCTGCCCATCGGTTCATCTCACTTATGCATCTCTCTGTTTGAAAAGCCCCCTCACCTGCTAGAAGCGAAATGTGCAGGAGGGATGGATGTTATATATTTAAGTTAATCAGGTCTGAGAGAATACAAAATACAATGTAACCAAATGCTACAATGTAGTTAATAATAATATACAAATATAATATGTGAAATAAAATATTATTAATGATACAATAATAATTGTACATTAACCACTTTTAGTGTATGAATCAAATCTCTGACTAATATTCATTGTGAAATGTTTATTTTTGCATTGTTTTATTCAATTGGCCAAGTTGCCAAGTTTTTTAAGCTCCTCATTCCAAATCTGGAGAAATGCTGTCATCTCCTCCTCTATGTCAGTGCATTCGTTTTGTAGGCAATGTTAATTTAATAGCCAAAATGTTTGGAAATATATGAATGAGAAAAAAAGTTTTGTTTCAGAACCAATGCACCTTATGCAATGTACAAATCATGCAATTTTATAATTATTGAAACATGCCATTTTAAAAATTGAATTACTTGTTTAAATTCTAACATAAAAGGATGACAGCGTCATTTTATAAGGTTAGAATAGAAAAAAAAATAGTTTTTGATAAAAAAGGTAAAAAATAAAATAAAAGATAAAACATGCCCATGGAAATCAAATATTGCCTCTTTATGAAAAAATTGATTTCTGACCCTGGTTCCACCTGACCTATACAGGAATTGGGAAAAGTAGCCCCCGTGAGATTTATGTGAGTTTGTTGTAAAATTTCAGACATTTTAGTGTTACGAGTTTTATTAACCCCAAAGTGTGTAAATCCCCAACATATGAGCCGTGTTAGGGGGGAATTCCCCCTGATTTTCAGAAATTAATTTCAGGCCTGGTACTGAATGATTCAGGTAATAACATGCAACTCCAAGGTTTTCATTTTTTAGTTGATTACCTTAATATGTGTTGTTATCCTAATTTTTAATAAACATTTGTTTTTATTTGTTAAGATAGGTTAGTGTTTCACATTTGTATTTGTCATTTTTCAGAAATGATTTTAAAGGGCATAAAACACTGTCTGAAAATCTATGAATCATTTCATATATATGTTGTTCCAATAAAGCAGTTCTTTTATTCAGGCTAATGAGGTGAAAATGCTGCTTAGTGCATTTTCTGAGTAGCCTACATGATATGTTTTGTGCCATTAATTAAATGCCGGAAGGAGAGAATAAACCATCTTGTGCTGACTGTTGCTTTAAAGTTCAGATACAGTTGTAGCGTTTGAGCTCAGCGACATCAAACGGCTCTTCTGGTTGGAAAAGATTCCAGACTCGCTTTAATGTTTTTCAGATAAAATGAACATTTAAAGAAACAAATGCTGCTTGAAAGAATTTTCTTCCTCCCCAGCCAAACATTTTGAAGCAAACATTTTTTTTTTTTAATCAGAGGAAATGGCAGATATCTTTCGAGAGGTTAATGTATATGGAGTCTTTATTATCTAGCAGGCAGTGTCTGTTTTCTACAGCCCATCTGAAAAACCAATGAGGTGGCTATATCTTTGAACATTTGTGCATCACAGTGCTTGGGGCATCAGATCTGTGATTTTGAGTGAATGTTTTCCGTAGAGCATTTATAACTGGTGGCACAAAGCTGCCACCCCATCTCAGATTGAATAAAACACTTGTGGAATCAAAGCCTTAAAATTCACAATTCATCTTTGCAGGAAGAGTTGAACTGTGCCTTTCTTCACAGTCTGTTGCTTGTCTCACAATAAATAATAGATGATATATCCCTGTGCACACTAAACCTTGCTGTTCACCTAGTTTGCATGTGAACAACAGCACGGTGTGATGCATATGTGTTTTTGTCATTTTTGGAGACCTGGTAGTTTGAAATGACCCTGCCTGTCATTATGCCACTAGATTGATGCAGCATTACTAATCTGTCAGTCAACATGGCTTTTTTTCAATTGACTCAAATATGTATAGATGGTTAAGGTAGAAAAGCTCATTTTAAGTGTTGTTTATATTTTCATTAGGAAAATTCAACAAGAATGGCTGGACTCCATACAGTAATGAAGTGCCATCAAGTACCATGTTTTGTTGTTGTGGTGTTTTGGGACATACGCTTACCACTTTTTTGGGGGGATATTTACCATAATAATACCATGCTTTTTTTGGACCCGTACTATGGTAGTATCATTGTATTCTTTGATTACAATGGTATGTACCAGAGCATCATGGTATTAACATCTGGTATCATCTATCACGTACTATGGTACCACCACAACACTTTGGTAAGTGTATGGAGTTTCATATTAGTTAGGGCTGGTTATTTGCCAGCACCTTATGATATGAGATTATCACAATAAATATGTCACTATTCAATATATTGCAGTGCTTCACAATATCATAATTGAATCACAATGACATTGGGGCATGCTTCAGTTCAGTTCAGTGACTTTATTGTCATATGCACGGAGTAGAGCGTTACACCATACAATAAAATTCTTACTTGCAACCTCTCCATTTTATCGTATAAAAGAAACAAATAAATAAAGTTAAAAAAGAAGAAAATACAATAAAAACATATGTATACACAAATACTATAATCTAAAATAATTTTACATGACAGCATAAGTGCATTGTGCATAGCAGCATATTTAAAAACACAAGGTACAATATACAAAAGACTAATTGTACTAATACATGGGTTTTTTAATGGCCGATAGGCCGATACAATTCCGATATATCACAAAATTTAATATAGTAAATAACAAAAACATGAAATTGCCTCAATTTCACACAAAACTTTGTAAAAAGAATCTAAAAAATAATAATATTGTATTTAAATGGCTGATAGCAGTTTCTTCTGATTTCTGTTGAGGAATAAGGAAATAACAGTACTCACAGTAGGCCAGCAACCATGGATGGCATGCCCACGTTAGCAATCGCATTTACTCAAAAAATACAGAATCAAACCAATTGTACATACAGTGCATAGTGAATAAGACATTTACTCATAGCACATGTGAAGTGCTTTTACCTTGAAGTTGCACCAGAGACTATTTAGCAGAGATGGGCCACTGTTATTAAAATGAATGAGAGAAATTGGAACGCTCAACCAAGAAGCTCTCGTGCCCAACGGTCAATGGACGTTGATAGGAAGTCCTGCCTTAAGTGTAAAAGAGCCAGTCACCTTTTAGATACAGACATCGCCTGTCAATCAACTCAAGAATGTGCATAAGCTATAAGAGCTGGGAAAATTGCTTTTTTTTTTTTTTTTTGCGTAATCTGAGGTAAAGAAGCACCATTTATGATACCAGTGTTGTCAGATTTTACTGCCGATTTGAAATGTGTTCTTTGATTGTAATCTTGACCAACCATTTTGGAGATTTCAGTCTTTCCCCATTCAAGTAGATAGGAGCTGCACTGTCATGACTGGAAATAGCCTCCCGAGAGCATTCCAAACATGGCTGACAGTGGAATGACATTAGGAGCTCAAACGCATCTGCCGCCGCTCTGATTCTTTTAAATGCCGGTAATTAAAAAAGTCAGAATATCGGTGATATACCGTTGAAGTCAGAAGTTTACATACACTTAGGTTGAAGTCATTAAATCTCATTTTTAACCACTTCACAGATTTCATATTAGCAAACTATAGTTTTGGCAAGTCGTTTAGGACATCTACTTTGTGTATGACATGAGTAATTTTTCCAACAATTGTTTACAGACAGATTGTTTCTCTTTTAATTGACTATATCACAATTCCAGTGGGTCAGAAGTTTACATACACTAAGTTAACTGTGCCTTTAAGCAGCTTGGAAAATTCCAGAAAATTATGTCAAGCCTTTAGGCAATTAGCCAATTAGCTTCTGATAGGACATGTACTGAATTGGAGGTGTACCTGTGGATGTATTTTAAGGCCTATCTTCAAACTCAGTGCCTCTTTACTTGACATCATGGGAAAATCAAAAGAAATCAGCCAAGACCTCAGAAAAAACATTGTGGACCTCCACAAGTCTGGTTCATCCTTGGGAGCAATTTCCAAATGCCTGAAGGTACCACGTTCATCTGTACAAACAATAGTACGCAAGGATAAACACCATGGCACCACACAGCCATCATACCACTCAGGAAGGAGACACATTCTGTCTCCTAGAGATGAACACAGTTTGGTGCGAAAAGTACAAATGAATCCCAGAACAACAGCATAGGACCTTGTGAAGATGCTGGAGGAAACAGGTAGACAAGTATCTATATCCACAGTAAAATGAGTCCTATATTAACATAACCTGAAAGGCTGCAAAGCAAGAAAGAAGCCACTGCTCCAAAACCACCATAAAAAAGCCAGACTACAGTTTGCAAGTGCACATGGGGACAAAGATCTTACTTTTTGGAGAAATGTCCTCTGGTCTGATGAAACAAAATTTGAACTGTTTGGCCATAATGACCATCGTTATGTTTGGAGGAAAAAGGGTGAGGCTTGCAAGCCAAAGAACACCATCCCAACCTTGAAGCATGGGGGTGGCAGCATCATGTTGTGTGGGTGCTTTGCTGCAGGAGGGACTGGTGCACTTCACAAAACAGATGGCTTAAGGACAACAAAGTCAAGGTATTGGAGTGGCCATCACAAAGCCCTGACCTCAATCCGATAGAAAAGTTGTGGGTAGAACTGAAAAAGCGTGTGCGATCAAGGAGGCCTACAAACCTGAATCAGTTACACCAGTTCTGTCTGGAAGAATGGGCCAAAATTCCAGCAACTTATTGTGAGAAGCTTGTGGAAGGCTACCCAAAACATTTGACCCAAGTCAAACAATTTAAAGGCAATGCTACCAAATACTAGCAAAGTGTATGTAAACTTCTGATGCACTGGGAATGTGATGAAAGAAATTTGAAATAAATAATTCTCTCTACTATTATTCTGACATTTCACATTCTTAAAATAAAGTAGTGATCCTAACTGACCTAAGTCAGGGAATGTTTTCTACATTTAAATGTCAGGAATTGTGAAAAACTGAGTTTAAATGTGTTTGGCTAGGGTGTATGTAAACTTCTGACTTCAACTGTATCGGTCGACCACTAGTATGTGTATGTGACTCCTCAAATAATCCAACTTAAATGGACTGTAGGTGGGCAAAGGGTGGTGGAGTCTCACTAAGCCCCTACTCTTTGCCTACCTACAGTCCAGCAACCCAGCATGCCTTTGAGAGAAAGAGCGAATCTGCAGGTTCAGTTTCATTTTCATTTTCTCTTATGCCTCATAGAATCGGTTTTGCATGTTTGTGCTTATTTAGGCTTCTTCATTATTAACATGTAGTACATGAGATAATTACACAGGATTTAGTGATCGACTGAAAAAGTTTATATATATATATATATATATATATATATAATTATATATGTTATATCAAATATAAATACATATATAACTAAGGTGGTGGGAAAGGCCGATTACCGATTAATTGGCTGATAGTGTTTAAAATTGGTTAATAGAATGTCAAAAAAATGCACAAAGAGTCCTAAATGAATAAAATCCCATATGCAGTTTATTGTTTAACCAAAATCCTAAAAATAACCAGAACAAAATGAAGATTTTGTGCATAACGCGGGACATTAAAGTATAAACAAGTCTGAAACACACCGGGGACTCTTAATTTGAAATGATGAAATGAGGAAAATACTATCTGCAACTAGTATTTTTGTCAACTGAAATATTTTGAAAAAAAATTATAATAAATATATATATTTTTTTCAATGTTTCATCAGCGGAATGATCCTAAACACTTTAAACAACAGTTCAACCCTTTGTATCTCACTCACAGCCTTGTTGTCATTTCCTTCAAAAATAAAAGATGCAGTTATTTTGAATAAGGTGCATAGTGGCCAATTACATTTAACGCATAACTGACTTTGTTGCATGACGGTCTATTATTGTGGTAACGCAATGGCACGTGGCCCAATTACAGGGATCTGAAGTATCAATAGTATGTAGTGAGAAAAAGTATCGCAATGTGTCGATATGATTGTACTGGCACAGCCTAGTTTTGGTGTAGTTTATTCTATATGAACATTTAACGGTTGCGGTCAGCAGTAATTATCCTATTTTTCGGTATATGTAGAGGTGATAAATTGTGAAGTTTGTCTTCTCAGTTGGTGAAGAAAGCTCAAATGTGTGTGTGTATGTGTTTTCACTCTCTTACTCTGTGGAAGTGCATTTCTGTCACGCCCTTTAGCAGTGTGACAAGTGCATCAATAATTAAGCTGCAGATAAATAGAACACAATGTAGGCAGCAAGAGGAACTGAACATCTCCTCTCACTCTCACCTTTATCCTCCCTGTTCTCTGACTTGAACGATGAAATCCAATCCCAGCATTTATTAGATGAGGCTTTGCCCGTAGCGTCAATAATAAACAGTGCTGCCTGATCCACAGAGCACTGGAGATTCATAAAAATAGGTGTGTTTGGGGAGAGAGGAGCTCTCTTAAAAGGAGGCTGGGGAGTTTTGTGCTGGAGGATGGAGAGGTTAGCTTACACTTTGTTTATGTTGGCCAGCCCCTGTCCTGTTGAAAGCCTCTGATAACACGGCCCCTCTCCTGCTGGAATATCCGTCATGCGGTCCAGTTTTATTTGTTCAGCTATGAGGAGCCCTGCGTTCCAGATCCTTCATCCTCCCTTTGGTGTTCAAGCAACAAGAAGGAAAGGGCGTGGCTGCAAACACAGAGGCAAGCCATTGCCATACAGTATATTACATGGGAACAGATATGTGTCAGTTTGGGGAGGATACTTTGAAACTGTAGCTGGTTAAGCTACAAGCTGATCATAATTTCTAAGCAGTTTAACTGCACTGTAAAAGGTGTTAATTGTTAACTTAAGGAGCTATTTATACCTGATCTAACCCTTAAAATTAATTTTGTTGGTGTAACTTAAAATAGTCTGGTTGATTCAGACATGTTAAATAAAATTTTTGATTAATTTAGATGTTACCACATGGAACACATTTTAGTGTACAAGTTCAAGTTGACATTGTAGTTAGTTACACTACAAGTTTTTGACAAAAAGTGCCAAACTACATTTAGGCTATCTTCATAAAAAATAAAAAAATAAAAAAATAAATGAAAAATAACAGATGGTACTAGTTTATTTATCGGACACCAAATCATCTAAATTAGAGTGACAGCATTAAACTGAACCTAACTTTACAGTTAATAAAACAAATTTAATTAGAAAACATTCTCTATTTTATATTAATGAGTTGAAAACATGATTAACATTTTGATTAACATTTATTGACGCTATTTAAGGTGACAATGTCTTCATGAAAAACAAGCAAAAAACATATGGTAATATTTTATTTATCGGACACCAAAACTTCTAAATTAGAGTGACAACATTAAATTGAACCCAACTTTACAATTTATAAAACAGAATATTAGAAATGTCTGTTTTATATTACTGATGGTAAAGATGATAAACATCTTTAAATTTCTCAGTACAGTGTTGTGTTACCGCAATAAAGTGACATTTTCGTGTTTAGTGAATGCAGATTGTAAAGGTTTAAATTTTTATAATAAAATGTGTAACAAAAACTAAAACGTAAATTAATTTGAGGTCATTTTTATATTATTTTTTAGTTTTGGAGTCATGCAAAATTATTTTAGTTTAGTTTCAGTTTTTTCCAACCATGTAATTTTTTTATTTTTTATTTCAGTTAACAAAAAATTTTGATTTTTGCCTCAGCTTGTTCTGCTGAAAGAAATTAAATGCGGTGTCTATTTATTGTAAAGCGACGTATTGAAAACAGCTACTGTCACGCTACTGAAAAATGTAATTAAAGGTAAAGTGTGTTTCTGCGCCATAGTGACACCTAAAGAAATGTGAAAAATAATAGGCCTCACTGTTTTCAGAAAAACTACCCCCATCCTGCATTGGTTGTACAAGCAGAAAGTCCCGCCCCAAACTCACGCCATTGGTTGAGTCAATTTTGCTGTGTTGGCCTTGACAGGTCATTCAAACAAACAGAGCAATGCTTTGACAGTGCCACATTGTTACATTTTTAAGTGAAATAAACCCATAAATGGCGTACTTATAGTTGACACTGCATATTAAGCAATATAAGAAATATTTTTTACGAAATAACTTGTAGCTTCCTTACTTTCCGTTATTTACTCCTCAACACTGGTTTGTGTTGGTAACAGTTTTTATAGTGCTGCTTTTTGATTATTTCTGTAGCTGCCAGTGTCAGGAGGCTTCCTGTGCTTATGTTAGCATGGCACTGAATATATATGCAGTTCATCAATGCGGGCCTTTCTGTTGGAGTCCCAGACTCACGCTGTGTCCACATTGCATTGTTTAATGACGCCTGTTGGGGGTAGTCTGGCATCCCACCATTGACCTCTGCTCTCAGCGGCCTGAACCAGCAAGTGATGTTACTATGGCAACAGAGGACACCCAACCAAATAGCTAGTAAAATTTGGTATATCATGTTGCTGTAGAAAAAGAAGGAATGGCACAACAGAGCTCTTAGTGCAGTCATTGCATATCATCATGCTATTGGTCCATCTAAACTTTGTTTGCTCTGGGGGTTCACATGTTGCAGTTGCAGATTAATGTGCAGTAGACTGTGAATATGAATGCGATACAGAGATCGTAATGCACCCGGCAGTTACCTCCCCCACCAACTTCACAAGCCTAGGCTTGAGCTTTGCCTCATTTGGCAGTCTGACTCCATTGCTTTGGATTGAGCTTATGTGCATTTATCTAACAACAATATGTATAGTAATTAGATATGACCCCTAGCCATTCCCTTTAAAAACATATTTTTAAGGACATATATACTTGGATTTTGACTCAATAGTTCCTTGCATTTGAGAGAAATAAAATTAAGGCATGTAACGGTTTCAAGGTTTCACAGTATACCTCGGTTTTAAAACGGACGGTTATCATACCGTTGAAATCTTCTAATTGACGATATTGCATAAAGACACATTTTTCAAAAGTTTTCTAAAATCCATATTGGTTTAATTAAGACAGAATCAGCGGCATTTACAGCATCATGTAAACTTGGCGAGATAAAATAAATCTTTAAATTGTGCCTTCCTCATGTTACATTTGACTGTCACTCAATTTTATAGGTGACATGCAGGTGTCACGAGCGCAGCGCATCACGAGCACATCAGAAGTGCAGCACGAGCGTATCATACAGACATGTCCGAGCCTGAACCTTTATTTCCGCTGACAAAGTGATTAAAGGTCCGCTGTCTAGGATTACTACGTGTATGTTAAAAGACCCACGAGGCACCATCAATGTTGATGGTTACCCAATTTGTAAAGTTTGTCGCAAAAAAGGATCGGCTCATGAGGGAAACACCCCAATCCTTAAGCACCTTCTCTATGAACACCATTCCACAGAATTTGCGGAGATGATGTAAGTGTAAATACAGTAGACAGGATAGTTAATTATAGCCCTGTTTCATAAAAACACCAGATTCAATGTAGTTTTACATTATATGTAATGACTAGTTAGGCTAAAGTTATGTTTATGCTTTCTGTCACATTCACAAATGCAGAAAAAAATTTTAAGCACTCGTTCAACATTACGATGTGCCAACTGTTTGTTCATTTGCCTAAGTGCAGCGCAACAGTAGGCCAACAATGTGTTTGATACTACTAATAGTATGTTTTACTAGGAAAACTTAGTACTAAGGCAGTTTAATTGTTCATGTGGAGAATGGCCTGAGGGTAAAAACTGTTCTTGTGCCTGGATATCCTGGTGCTCAATGCTCTTTAGTGCCAGCCAGAGGGCATCAGTTCAAAGAGGGAGTGGGCAGGGTGTGTGGGGTCCAGAGTAGGGCTGTCAAATTAAAATTTGAATTTCGAATATTCGTCGAATTTAAGAAAAAAATGCACATTCAAATGTTAAAACTGTGTATTTGAATTTTGGATTTGTGCCAAGCACTGACGATGACTTTAGATCGATCTGTGCGGTGGGATTTCTCCTGAAGTCCACTATCATCTCCACTGTTTTGAGCATGTTCAGCTCAAGGTTATTGTTAACGCACCAGACAGTCAGCTATTCAACTTCCTGTCTGCATGCAAACTCGTCACCATCGTGGATGAGGCCGATGACCGTAGTGTTGTCTGCAAACTTCAGGAGCTTGACAGAGGGGTCCTTTGCACTGCAGTCATTTGTGTACAGGGAGAAGAGCAGTGGCGAGAGAACGCATCCCTGAGGAGCACCAGTGCTAATAGTGAGGGTCCCGGATGTGAGTTTCCCCAGTCTCACTAGCTACTATCTGTCAGAAAGCTTGTGATCCATCAACAGATTGGGGTGGGCATGGAGAGCTGGGTCAGTTTGGTTGAGAGAAGATCAGGCATGATGATATTGAAGGCTGAACTGAAGTCCACAAATAGGATCCTTGCATAAGTCCCGGGTCTGTCAAGATGTTGCAGGATATAAGGCAGTCCCATGTTGACAGCATCATCCATAGACCTGTTTGCTCGGTAAGCAAACTGAAAGGGGGTCTAGCAGGGGTCCAGTGATGTCCTTCAGGTAGGCCAAAACCAGTCTCTCAAATGACTTCTTGACCACAGACCTGAGAGTGACAGGTCTGTAGTCATTAAGTCCTGTGATTTTGGGTTGTTTGGGGACCAGATTAATGGTGGAGCATTTGAAGCAGCAGGGAACTTCACACTGCTCCAGTGATCTATAGGGATGCACCGATACCACTTTTTCTCTTCCGATCCGATTCCGATATCTGAAATCTCAGTATCTACCGATACCGATCCGATACCAGTGTTGTTGTTTTTTGCATAATCAGTTTAGAATATCTTTACATTATTGTGTGGAACAAATTGGTGTGCTCTTTAATATGTAAAGAAACATAAACCTCTAACTGCACATTATTTCAATATAAATGTATTGCTTATTAAGAAAAACATTATTGTTAACTAGTATACTGGATAATTTAGCAGCAAAATTAACAGTAATTCCAGTATAAGTCATCAGTATACATTTTAACTTGTATCTGGACTTTAAAGGATTCAGATCTCTTTTTTGTTCAATTTAGTTGTAAGATATCAGCTCACTTTTCATTCACACAGTTATTTTTTGGAACCCATTCAACCCATAATTTGTAAACAAATGATAATAATAATAATAATAATAATAATAATATATTATAATAGTAATATATAGTAATATATCTCAATCGTGCACCTTTAACTTTTAAACCCTGACGCTTTTATTATGACATTCTGAACTCTCCAGGAAGTCCTGTAAGTGTGTCTGTTTGTAGGCAAGTTCACAGTAGTTTAATTTGCTTATTCAAATTCTGATATAAAAGCACCTCCAGTGCCATTCTAAATGCATATTATAAGTGAACCGAACTATTGAGCATCTACATCTGAGATGTTGTTCTTGAGTAGCGCTCAAATATTGCGCACCCCGTGAAGGCTAAAAATAGCTGCGAGTGTGTGTGTAAACAGAGCAGTGCCATTCACTGACGTGCTGGAGCTGCGCGTGCATTTTATATATTTACTTATTAAACACAGCCTTTTGTGATTCACAGAGCTATTGCACGTCTTCAAGTGGCTTTGAATAAAATGCGCGAGTCATATGAACTAATTTAATTGTGTTTTTATGGTTCTTTTATGTAATTTTTTTGAGCTTGACAGTAACGAACATGACTAACACACAATATCGGATTTGGATGGGGCTCGTCGGTCCGATACCCAATCCGTTTAAAAGCTTCGGTATCGGAGCCGATACCGATCCAGGTATCGGCTCGGTGCATCCCTAGTGATCTAATGAAGATCTGTGTGAAGATGGGGGCCAGTTGGTCAGGGCAGACTTTCAGACAGGCAGATGAAACATCATCTGGGCCTGAAGCTTTCCTAGTCTTCAGTTTCCTGAAGACCCGGCACACTGACAGACCATAAGTGCAGGTTGAGTAGCAGGAGGGGGGAGGAGAGGGGTTCCAGGAGGTGTTGGTGTGTGAAGTGAAGATCAGAGTGGGGGAGGGGTATGAGACTGGGCTTTTCAAACCTGCAGTAAAACACATTTAGATCATCAGCAATTTGTTGATTCTCTTCAGAGTGAGGGGGTGGTGTCTTGTACTTGGTGACACTTTTCGTAGCCATAGTGCAATAATGTAAATAAATATCTCATGTACATATGTAAATTCACATATTTAATAAAAATAACTGTACATACCCCTACCTTGCACATACATTACCACTTGCACTTGCACATATGCCATTCTATGTTATATTTCCTATTATTTGTATGTCTATTTATGGACTAGTAATTCCAGTGTCGACTAGCAGCATCAGAACCATTTAGTTGACTAGTCTCGCACATCCCTAGTTTACATGAGAACACTTGGCAATAAAGCTCATTCTGATAAAACATTGTACTAAATAGGGTTTACAAATGCATGGTTTTGGTGTGCAGGAAATTGACATTTACAGTATGCATGCAATATGCAATTGACAGTGAAAATGTGGTAGAAAATAGACACTATTGGACAAAATGGCAATAAATAAACTGCAAATGTATAATATATTTTCAGTAGGTATTGTTTAGAATTAATCACAAATGCTACAAATTACTGAATGCATACAAATGCATACCTGAAGTGTTAACCTGGGTAATAATCATGACAAATTATTACAATTCGATTTCATAAATCATAAAATTTGGATTCGGATTAAGAGAGTGTCCTGATGTTCAAGATCAAAAGTTAAAGGATAAAAGTTGAAGAAATCCAAAATAAAGCTGAAGAATTGGTTATAACTTAAATATTTCTCTGTGTGTTTATCAGACATATTTCATAACCAAATATTAAACTGCTAATGTCATCAATTTACCGCAATACCGTGATACCATAATACCGTTGTCATTTTTCTGATGGTGATCATACTGTGAAAATGTCATACTGTTACACCCCTCATACCATTGTATGTCTGAAGTTGCAGAGCGATTAAAAATAGTACAAAGGAAAACATGCTCTTCAGCTTGTTTCCTCAACTGTCCCACCTCAGATGCTCTTGCAGGACCCCTCCTGCAGATCCAATATCCTGTATTTGTAATGCATGGGTCCTCCATAATCCTGCTTCACCCCTCCCATCTTCGTAAACCACATCTTGATATGGATGTATGTAGAGTTGATGCTATAGGGACCTGTTTGGTCTCAGTTTTTTAAGCTGTTTAGATGTCTAATAGTATACAGACATATGCTAATTCTCCAAAGCAAAACTGAGTCTCACATAGTTAATCACTAAGAAGCTCAGATAAGCAGTCTGCCTTTCAGGCACTGTAGGTAGCAGGGTGTTCCCGAGCCCTTGCAGTGGGAACTTTGGAAGTTTAACCTTTCTCAAGGGATCTTTTAAGCAACCTTACTTGCAGATGAGTAGTCGCCTCTAGAAAGGTAATGCTACAAACGAATAAATTGTCGTTCAGTTCAAGTCTCCAGATGATTCTGGCTGGCTTTGGCAAAGGTTAACGATGCAAACTCTCCACAATACGTCCAAAATGTTACATTACCTTATTAACATAGTGGTTATTCACAAGTAAACACGTCAGCATTACCATAATTGCCATAATAACAGAAGGCTAATCAGGTTTTGTTGTACTCTAAATTGCCTTTTGCAATCATGTTCACAATGTGGGAGAATTTAGCGCTTGTAAATCCAATTATTCAACATGGTATTATGCATAGTTTTATGCAGAAACACAGAAACAGTAGAAAAACAGTTCTAAATGCCCCTTAGTAAAAACCTCTCTTATGTATGATCTGTTTTTGTACAGATTCATAAAAGCCTGAAAGAAGTATCTCTGGCTAAGTTAGAGATGATCTTTGTGCTATTGGGCTAGATTCTTCCAATCAGAAATCACTGAGTAACATTAGAAAGTGGCCTCAGTAAACAGATGTCACTGTGACTCTCGCAGTCTTTTAAATATAATCATGCCTTGCTTGCTTCTTGCTGCAGACATGCATGGCTGTTCAGTTTTCTGTAGCACATTATAGTTTAACCTACCCCTGATTAAACCCAAAAGGGAGATTAATTTCTCCTGAAACAGCCAAAGTTCCACGCTACCAACTGTGCTTGAACTACTGCTGACAGTTAAAAAATTTTCTGATGGTTATTTCCCTGATTTTGCACTAGATTTTCACGTTTAAACAGCGATGTTGCATCACTACATGGTGCCCACCTTCTTTTGTTTCCATGTAAATTAGATATCTGCAATTTGTGTCTATGTTGTTGCAACATGAAATCTGGCATCTCTTGGTACATGCCATTTCAGTATTATAGAGCACCTGCAGTCACCTTATGGTGCCATCCAGTTCATTAAACAAACAGGAGGTGTGATTTCTAGAACAATGTGTCCTGATCGCTACCTCCTGCAATGCAGATTTCTGTGCCTGGGGCTGCAGAAAGTAGAACAGCACCAGGCATTCTCCAGCAAACAAGAAAAATGTAAGCCTGCGATGAGAGGAAATGCAGTGAATCTTAAAGTTTACAAAATTGTTTGCAAAGGATTGCAGAACTTGCAGTGCAAGCCATAAATCAGCATGCCTTTCATGCATGAATAAACAACAAGTTGGTTCTGTGTTCTGTGTATGTATATATATATATATATATATATATATATATATATATATATATATATATATATATATATATATATACCACTGCAAAATGATCAGTATCTCTGGATTTACTATTTATAGATATGTGTTTGAGTAAAATTAACATTTTTGTTTTATTCTATAAAGTACTGACAACTGGTCAAAATAATAAAAATGATGCAGTGTTTTCAGACCTCTAATAATGCAAAGAAAAAAGTTCACATTAAATTTTAAACAACACAATACTAATGTTTTAACTTAGGAAGAGTTCAGAAATCAATATTTGGTAGAATAACCCTGATTTTCAATCACAGCTTTCACGCATCTTTGCATGCTCTCTAGCAGTCTTTCACATTGCTGTTGGGTGACTTTATGCCACTCCTGGCGCAAAAATTCAAGCAGCTCGGCTTTGTTTGATGGCTTGTGGCCATCCATCTTCTTCTTGGTCACATTCCAGAGGTTTTCAATGGGGTTCAGGTCTGGAGATTTGGCTGGCCATGACAGAGTCTTGATCTGGTGGTCCTCCATCCACACCTTGATTGACCTGGCTGTATGGCATGGAGCATTGTCCTGCTGGAAAAAAACAATCCTCAGAGTTGGGGAACTAAGTGGGTGCGAGACACTGTGGCTTGAAGGCCTCTCCAGGTCTCCGTCTAACCATTAGATGACCAGGTGGAGGATCAATGATGATCTGGGGGTGCTTCAGGAAGGCTGGTATCGGGCAGATTCGACTTTGTGAAGGACGCATGAATCAAGCCATGTACAAGCTCTGACAATGTTCCCCAACTCTGAGGATTGTTTTTTCCAGCAGGACAATGCTCCATGCCACACAGCTAAGTCGATCAAGGTGTGGATGGAGGAGCACCAGATCAAGACCCTGTCATGGCCAGCCCAATCTCCAGACCTGAACCCCACTGAAAACCTCTGGAGTGTGATCAAGAGGAAGATGGATGGCCACAAGCCATCAAACAAAGCTGTGCTGCTTGAATTGTTGTGCCAGGAGTGGCATAAAGTCACCCAAGAACAAAGTGAAAGACTGGTAGAGAGCATGCCAAGATGCATGGAAGCTGTGATTGGAAATATGGGTTATTCCACCAAATATTGATTTCTTTCACTTCATTGATTTATTTTTGAAACCCAGTTGAACATTGCATAATACTAAATTATTACTGTGGGGCATGTCAAATTGATTATTATAATATAATGAGGCCGTAACGTCTCCTGTTTCTCCACGTGTTCTCCTGTTCTGTGAGAAATAAAATAAAATGGAAAGAAATTGAGAAGAATTTGTGCATATAATTTTGTTTTTGAGACTATTTAAGGTTTATGGATCTACGCGCCCTGAACTAGTAGAGTGCAGTGATTCCATTTCTTTGATTATATTTGCGTTATACAAAAGTAATGTATTATTGTCCTGTTTACTTCACCTTCACCTGGGGCTTTTATTTTGACACAGAAAAGGCAATGTTTATTTGACAGTTTACGATGTTCTGCGTTTTCTGAAATGCCGTAATCTCCTCCTTTTCTTTTATTCTGTGCTGCATTTGTACATTTGTATAATAACTTGTAGCGGTTACTAATGTTTGGAACTGTATGAATGCTTGAACCTGCATTACTTTGATTTCGTACTTGGAGGTATTTTTCCCTCTACTGCCCATCTCATCTTTTCCAGGAGATGTTTTGTCTTGGAGAAGTATTATTCAGCATGCTATCATTATAGTTCTGCTGAGGTGTTGTAAGCTTTCCTCCCCTGCTCCCATTCAGTCTACACTGTCCTACATTCTGTGTGTTTGTGATGCTGCAGTACAAAGTGAGGACAATGGAAGTATCGCCTTGTGCAATGTGGCGTAATGCAAAACCCACAATTCATCTTGCATGAACAGCTCATTGACTGATAATTACCAACAAATAAAAGGTATAAAAGGTTTAAACCCTGTGGCCTTTTTTCAACTTTACAGTTTACAAAAACAAAAACCTTGGATCCTTTTTAATGGTGTCTTTGTTTTGCTCGCTGATTCTGAAGAAGTCTGCCCCCATTGCAACTGCAGCATCCTCAAGCTCTGCGGTCTCCCTTGGTGATTGCAGGCTTTCCTCCATCTCTAAATGGCTGTCATATTTCACCTTGCATGCAGTGTTGCAGTCACCACCCAACCCTGAAAAACCTGCCGCTCTTCAAGTCATTACAGTGACATGTGGCTGTTTCCCAGTCGAGTGGCAAAATCACTCTCACACACTGCATGCTGCTGGGATGAGTAATACCACCCAAGAGTGAAGGGCGGCAGAGAGAGGAGGCTGCTTGGAGATTAAGAGATTGCAGTTACTGGAACAACAAATTCTGATTCAGCTTTTTCTTTTTGCCCTCTCCGTTCTCCTTGGGTATGACAAGGCTTTATAACACCCTGTCAGCTCTACTCATCTAATGAGTTTGTGGGAGATATCAAATGTTTTCTTCCCTATAAAGACCATATTTTTTTGTTCCAATACCACAAGCTCTTCATGTTGGTTTTCCTTTTGGCAGAAAAAGAGATGTGCTTCTGATAAATCCTGCACTGCTCCATTGCAGCATGATTTAAAGCAATGGGTTCAATACAAGTTAAGCTCAATCAACAGCATTTGTGGCATAATGTTGATTTATTTATAATTAATGAATGGGGCTATTACATAAACATTAAAATACAAGCGATTTCAAAAGTATAGCCACAAGAAGTAAAAAAAATATATATATGTGTTAACATAATTATAGTGCGATTAAATTGCTTACTAACCTCATCTGTATTAAATTATATCCAATAATACAACTTTGTAATCATGACATGATGTAAATCCCTGATTTGACAGTAAAAACTGTGTGTTTTTGAATGTTTATGCACAGGCCTCGTTCACTTCCATTGTAATTACTGTAACCACATACTTTTTTTTTTTTTTTTTTTTTATAAACAAGGGACGATTTGAAATGATTTTTTTGTGATAATCAACATTATGCCAGAAATGTTGTTGATTAAGCATAATTTCAGTTGAACACAAAATATTCCTTTAAAGGGGTCATTACAAAAGGAATACAGTTTTCCTTGATCTTTTGAGGTCATTGTTCTATAAAAACAGAAAACTTCCCATCTTTGAACTGAAAACTTCCCAGTTTAAAAAGGCCATTTATTGAATCTGAGCTTCAAAAATGTGTTGAAATTAAATCTGTTGTCAGAAAGAGGATGAAAAATGATTGTGAAAAACTGATTTCTGGATTTTTTTGATTTTGGTACAGAAAAAAAACAAACAACTAACATTATAAGGGGACATCAGGGAAATAAAATGAAATAATTAAAATGTGTGTATGATAAGACTTCTTTAATAAGCTGCACAAAGCAAACACCACTAAACCTCGTTAAGATGAAACATGTTTTATTGATTTAAGGAGCTTCTCTGGAGAGCACCACAACAATGGCATGCCCTGTCTGGATTAAGATTATTCTAAAGCAAATGCTTTGCCATGGACTTTGGCAGCTCAGCGACTCTAAACTCCCTGGGTCAGGGAATAGAATGGCAGTTGCTGAAAAGGCTCCACATGTCCTTGGCAATTCGGGCACTTCAGAATAGGCACTGCACTCCAGGGCCAACCTGCTCTCACAATGTAGGTTTGTTTGTGAGGTTAGGAAGTGGTTTGAAGTTTCACAGGAGTTATAATGTCAGTCTTGTCTGAGCAGAGGAAATGCTGCTCCATTCTGAATGAGTTATGGTACACAAGACCAGACCTAACATTCCCCATTTGTTCTAAAGGGAGGGTTTGTGAGCTCCTACCACAACTACTTAAAATGTAATTTGTCACACATCTAAGAATGTTAATGTCTAAAAATCTTCATTTGTGTTCTGCAGAAGAAAGTCATACACATCTGGGATATTATAAAGGTGAGTAAATGAGGAGAGACTTTTTTGGGTGAAATATTCCTTTAACAAGGCGCTAAATAGAATATTTCAGTGCATTTTTAGAAATCTTCAAAAAGCTCCAAAAAGATCTTAAAAAAATCTCCATGAAAGCATCATATAGGTAGTCCTTATGACTGATGCATTATATTCCAAATCTTCTAAAGTCATTGGACTGCTTTGAATGAGGAACAGGCTGAAATGTTGTCAGTATTCACTAAAAAACTTGCCGTGGTCACCACTCACTTTCATTGTATGGAAAAGAGCAGCTTGGTTATTCTACTGTAAATAACTCCTTTTGTGTTCCACAGAAGAAAGAAAAGTTTTCATTTTGGTGTGAACTATTAATAATATACTGACAAGAAGCATTAGTAATTCTCTCTATAAAGAGGATTTTAGCAACCCCGCTAGCAACTCTTTGCCCCCCATATGAGACTCCTTTGAAATGGTTTTGAAATCATCCAAATGTTTACCTTTCAGGCGCCCACTCCAAGAACCTCAGACACAATCAGTCGGTTTTTAGTCGTTGCACCCCAGGCCCAATGCATTTTCCATTACATCAGAATTTGCCAGTGGGGTCACGGTGCTCATCCTAAAATCAAATTGCGTTTTGAACAGCACCTGGTTTGAGAGGCCTGAAATGACTGGAAATGCAAGGTTTTATTGACCAGTTGCTATCAGGTTACCATGCTCTCTGGCAATCACTTAAAAACAAACAAGAAGCCAAAGTGAGTTTTTATCGATCAGATACAGAGCTGGTTAATCTGTTTGTGGTTGGATTGTGGGTAATAAATAGCTGGTTGTAGGATTAGGATCAGTCGGATATTAATGTGAACTTGATGTTCTTCCCATGGTTATTACTTAAGTAGACATATGAGAGACTGGCCCTAGGTCACAAATAGGATATTTCTGTTTGGAATGTTGTTTTCAGCAATGGGACTTCTTTGTTTTCTTGGAAAATAGCTGTCAAACTGAAATACTTCACGCTTTAAACATGCTCAGATGTTGTTGTTTTGCAATCACTCTTTTTTGTTGTTGTTTTATGTGCTTTTATAAATTTATAAGCTTGAAATTTATGCCTTTAAACCCTCCAAAAATTGGCCACATTGACTTCCATTGTAAGTGCCTCACAGTAACTTGATTTTTGCTTTTTAAAGAAAAGGAGGGCCAATTTTTTTTTTTTTTTTTTTTTTGTGGTAATCAACATATGCCACAAATGCTGTCGATTGAGCTTAACTTGTATTGAACCTGGAATATTCCTTTAAAGGTGAAGTGTGCAATTTGTGTGCAACTAGCGTCACCAAACGAAATTGCAAAAATAACAACTGTTTTCAAACAGGTTTCCCAAACATTCCCATGTCTGCCATTGTTCGCAAAACCACGTAGTCCCGCCACAAACTCATTCCATTGGTTGAGCCAATGTTGCTGTGACAGGCTGGTCGGGATGCTCAAAGAAATAGAGCAATATTTCGATTTTCGGGGAAATGAACCTACAAATGGCTTACTTATATTTGTCTCTGCATATTAAGCTGGGATAAGAGAATGTATTTTAACATAGAACAAATTACACACTTCAGCTTTAAAAGCAAAGGTCTTTGTACCAATTAGAAATACACAAATGTTTCTTTTACGCATGTATGGGACGTTCTATAAGGTTTAATTTCTGTTATTGTCAAAACGATCTCCTCTTCCTTAAAAGGGTAATGACATGCCTTATTATTTCAGTATGTTCCTTGAGGTTCACTTTTCATATTAGTAAAGTTTTTTTTGCACAAAAAAAGCAGTCAAATATTTGTAAAATATGGTAATTTTCTACCCTCTTTCTCTGTTGGAAATTATCGGTTTTGGTGCTGCCTCTCCTTTAAGACTTGACAGTACACGCCCACTGATTTGATTGGCCCTCACCTATCGACTGACTGACCGATCTCACTGGTTACTGCTACTGGGCGGGGCTACAGAAGTAATAAGGTAAAGTAGGTGTTGATGTATTGTTGTGGAGGCGGTCAGATGCAAATGTGAGGAATAAGAGAATGAGTCGTTTTGGCAGCTTGATTCCTCATGTCATGACCCCTTTAAGTGCTTGAAAGATGTCTGTATAAGCATGTGAAAAGTTTTAGTTTGTTCACTCTCTCTCACCTGGCATTGTGGTCTTGTGTGTTTACATGTGGAAACTGATTTAGCAAAATGCCTGATTACGGTAATTCCATTGCCTTACTTTCTATTCTGCCGTGCAAAGGCAAAAGGCCGTAAATTCGTTTTTGGTCGAAAATTAGTTATTGATATTTTTGTGACATTCAAGACCTCCTTTATCATGTGGTTAAGTATCTTGAGTCAATTTCGTTGTTTTTTTGAGAAAATAATGGGTTGTCTTAACAGTAACTTCCAAAAACCCAGGAGAAACCAAGGCAGAACTCCGTAACTCCAAATTACCGCACTTTGACTTTGTTTTGGAACGCTCATATTGAGTTAGGGCACTCTGCCTTTGTTTAGCCGTGTGTGAAAATGAAGTTACTGTGCCGGCATGGAGTTACTGTACTCTGCCTTTGTTTTTACATTAAAGTTTACCGCGTTTCAATTACGGTGTACCCTGTGTACTGTCATACATCTGTCACTGAAGCAATCTGACACACACGATACCTGAATAAAAGTGTAGTAAACAAATATTGTTTAGTTTTTCTATAGCATTTAAGGATGACCTCTGGAGGGGAAATTATGGTTGAGATGGCTTTGAAACGCCGACATCAAGGTCAAGGTAAGAAAGTGTGTAACACAAAAGATGCATTCGAAAAACGAATTAGATAGATAGATCGCAATCTACTTGATTTAGCTAGCTAGCAGCCTATAGCATATATAGGCTACTCGGATATCCAATGAGTAGGCTACCAAACTGCTCCATATAACAAAGCACTGTAAACAAGCAAAGACTAGATAACTTGCCAGCAATAAGTAATCGTAAATATTCTCAAAGTTTGTTTTTTTCCATAATGCAGATTATTCAGTCAGTGCTAGCCTGTCAGTGACAGCTGTCAACATCAGTGTCAGTGACAGTCTGGGGCTGCCCACTAGTTGCACGAGTGTGGACTCAAATGCCATGACAGCGTAGCATGTAGCATGATCACACATAAAATCAGTAGTAACAGTTTGCAATTAAATCTGTCCTACCTTTTCTAGTAACCCGATAAAATCTATGGCAATGAACGTCATCGCAGATGTTTAATCCACAACAATCCACAAGCATTCTGATTTCTGAGCATTATTCCTACTCGCTGGCGTTTACATCAATCCACAAGTCAATCTTTTAGGCTAGACTACTTTCATTCAATTTGTTGTAAAAGCACTTAGGCTAACTTATGTCTTGTATCCTTTTACATTAGTTAACACTGCAATAAATAAACTGCTTTCAAAACGGTATCCAACCACAAGTATAACTTTTTGTCTGGATGTCAGTTACGGTCAGATTCAGAAAAACAATTAATATAGTCACATTACTCTATATTATAGCCTTTAAGATTGGCCAATCCAGTCCACCAGTCAGAGAGCTGTGCATTGGAGCATGGTAGCCAAACTTAACCCTTGATTAACCAGCTGTGGCACTACCTTGTAGGCCTGTGGCTGTATTTATTATCTCTTATTCCAATCCCATGCGTTTTAAATTTGTACATGATTTGTTATATCTTTGCATTCCATTATTAATACAATTATTATGTTTACTCATTAGAAATATGCTTGTGTTGTATTTATTCATATAATTAAGTGTCACCTATCTGCAGTCAACCTGTTAGTTTTGCTGCACACCAATTGAAGATATTCTTTACCACTATGGAGGTATGTGTCATGTCTAAAGTATTAAAAATGCCATCAGAATACAGCCAAAGCACAGGATAGCAATAAGTACATGGCTAAAAGTAATTGTAAATCATCCAAAATAAATGCCATGATCACTAGATTTTATACAGGTGTTACTATAATGATTTTGTAAATGGTGACATCAACAAAATATTGATAATGTGGAAGTTACTGCCTTTTGCCTTGGTGTGAATTCTCACTTTTTGCAGACAATACAAAGGCAGAGTACAGTAACTTCAAAATAGGGGTCAAAAGTAAAGTACATTTTTTATGTAGATAAATGTCAGTACTAAAACATCTAAATGCCAGATTTCCAGTGTCCTACCTATAATACATTTATTATCGCAATAATAAATATGTGCTCTTTTCTAACAGTTTCCTTTGGTAAAGACAAATGTCTCTGAGGATATATACCATGAAGTGTTGAGCTCAGTTAAACTGCAGTGGTCCACATCAGCTCAACGACACAATTCACTACTGTTCCCTCATACAAGCACAGCCTCATGCTGGAATTTAGCATTCGGCACTGCTTTGCATGGTGTGTGTGGCTTCTGCTTTGAGCACAGTAATTTAATAACTCTTTATTTATGTAGTATTAAAAGGATGTGTGGCTCTGAAGCCTTCTCGCCCCTGCTACTAAATCATCATTACGCCTGTCTCACCAACGGCGTGCTTTGAAACCTTAATGCACTATTCGGGCCATTGACTGACAGGGCCAGCTAATGCCCTCCACAACAAAGTAAGAAATAACATTCCAAACCCACAACGTTTAAAATTACCCAGCCAACTCCACACAGAAATATGGCGCAAATTAAGATGCTTACGCACCGCTGAGGTACGTGGCTTTTCTGAGTATAAGTACCTGTGAGTTTGAGGTATAGAGAGCAGTGAGATTTATTATCAGCTGCCATACTGAACCTGTACGTGTTTGCTTTTTTAGTGCCACCCTGGTTAAATACTGAAGGGTAAGCAAAGTGTGCAGCTGATTCATGGAAAAGGAGTTAGATTGTTTTGTTAGAATACGAAATGGCTTCGAAATTGTAAACTGTGTTTACCCACTATATAGCGTGAGATGTTTTTATTGAGATTGGTTTTATAAAGTTTGCCCAGAATATTTATACCTCGACAGGCAGAATGTAAGCTAGACTGACAGGTTGTATGTGTATGCCTAAATCCACACTAATCTGTTTTTGTTTTGAAAATTTTTATAGTTTTCAAAAGAATGCAGTAATGTTTTCAGTTATCGGTGAAGGAAAATGCCTTTCTAGAACGAATGAGGTGTAAACGCGGAAAAAAGTTGCTTTTTTAAATGAAAACTTGTTAGCGTGGATGTGGCCTATGTCTGTAGGTGTGTCCCAAGCTGCACATTTCTGCAATATTCTATGTCATTTTGTAGTGCGAGTAGTATGTTAACACTGAAAGTGAAGCAAAAAGAAGAGAACCCAGATGATGTACTTTTCAACTATCAAAACGGAGTGTGGAATCTTGGATACTTCATGCAGTCAGCACTCGCGGCTTGCCATACATTGCGGAAGGGGCCGAGTTACCTGGTTGCATTGCTGGTCTGACAAAACAATCGTAAATAATAGAGAAGCGAAACATCAATGTCGCATGCATTTGATACGCCACTTCATTCAGCTGTTAAACTGCAAATGCTTCTGTAACTGGGTAGGGCTGAAACGAGTAGTCGACGTTATCGATAACGTCGACAATAAAAAATTGTAGACAAAAATGTTCGTTGTCGAATAGTAATTTGATCTTAACGTAACATAAGATCATATGAAACTCTAATGATTGCACCCAGAATCAGAATCAGAATGAGCTTTATTGCAAAGTATGCTTACACATACAAGGAATTTATCTTGTTGACAGGAGCTTCCAGTGTACAACAATACCAAAACAATACAAAAACAGCAGCAAGACACAGATAATAATGAAAAATAAAACTAATTATACACATACGTACAGACACACACATACATACATACACACATACACATGGGTAGTGCAAATCGAATACAATCTGTTATGTACAGTGTAAATACAAATCTGTTATTTACAGTGCAAATTTTTTTTTTTTTTTTTTTCTCAGAGGAATGAAATGGCAGAAGAGGTTGGATGTGTTGGATAAATATAAGAAAGACTAAACTGTGTATTGCACATAGTTATTGCTCAATGGGGCAATTTAACTGTTCATGAGATGGATAGCCTGAGGGAAAAAAACTGTTCCTGTACCTGACGGTTCTGG